>NW_023469986.1:0-5116 GCF_013731165.1 Rhagoletis pomonella | reverse complement strand
CTACCATTTAATTATTTTGACAATAAAACCACAAAAGTTCTCTAAACTGGCGCCCAACTGCGTGGCCAAAATTTTCGATTGACAGAAATATTAATAAAGTCTCGCAAAATCGTGGCCAACCTCTCGTGTGGTTCAGACACACCGATTCGCCGAAGCGAACGCATTGCTAAATTAAACCATACCAATAATATGACGACTTTTAACGCAGAACAGTTTGAAAGGCTCTTACAAGCCGTTAGTAGTTACAATTCTCGACCTGGCTCATTTAGCAACTGCACTGCTCGTTTTAGTGGCGAGCGTAGTTCCACAAAAGTTGAGGAATTTATCGCCGCAATTTCCACTTTTAAGGCGGTTGAAAAGATAAGCGATGTAGATGCTATTAGCGGAATGCCAATGATATTAGAGGGTGATGCAGCAGAATGGTGGCGTGGAGTAAAATCAAAGGCCGAAGCTTGTGATGATATTATTCGCATGCTGCGTGAAGCATTTTCTCCTCCAAAGCCATCGTGGCGTATTTATGTTGAGGTGTTTGAAACAAAACAGCAAAAGAATGAGGCGACGGACATTTTCATCCGGAAAAAGCGCGCACTCCTGTCCCAATTGCATAATGTGCCAGCTGAAGCTGACCAAATTGATATTCTGTTTGGGCTGTTGCACGTACAAATCCGCGATAGGGTGAACCGTCATAAAATTTCGAATTTTGATGAATTGTTGAGCGAAGCTCGTGAAGCAGAGTTCTTTTGGCAAGAACGCAAACAGCACGTTACGCACAATGACGATCATGCTAGCACAAGTAGTTCGGCACGCTGTGGGTTTTGTCGTAAGAAGGGTCATAGCATGGAAGTTTGTTTTAAAAGGAAGAATGAAGAGGCGAAAGAGGCACACGCTGCAAACATAGCACATGCAGTAGCTTTGAAACCTAAATACGCTTGCTACGGATGTAATGCTCCAGGTGTGACCCGCGCTAACTGCCTCAATTGTAGGAAGAAACCAGCAGCAACATCCGAGGTGGTGAACTATAACTCACTATCCACTTCTATTGGTAGGGAAATTCCCATTGCGAATATACAGCTATTCGGAACACCTGGTCAGGTTTATTTTGATTCGGGTGCTCGAACGAGCGTTGCTAGTGCAAATCTGAAACGCATCATGGACTTTAAAAGATGCGTATATGAAAACGTATACTGTGGCGTTACTCTTGCGGACGGCAGCACGTCGCTGCAGAACTGTCTATCTACTGTATGCAAAATTATTATAGGGGGGCGATGTTTGAACATTCGGTTCATTATCTTACCGAATGCTACTGGTAACAGAACACTGATTGGCGCTGACTTTATGGAGCAGGCAGGAATTGTACTTAACATGGGACAGAGATACTGGTATTACGAAAGTGATCCTACTCATCACTTCGATTTTGCTGATCCATTACCGTTAGAACTAAATATTTTAGAAAGGGTCAAAGTATGTTCGACTAACAACAAGCGCAAGCCAGAGGTAGAAGCAATCCGTGAAATCGATACGTCCAAAGTATACATGTCTGACTTTGAGTATTATGGGCCAGATGTCCCTAACGATTATTCGCCACACACTATTCAGAGTATATTCCGAGATGCTATTCCTCCAGAAATGGTTACACCTGAACGGCCGAAAGGCCCTGGGTTATTTACTGGTGTCGTTTATACCCACAAGTCAACAGATTTGTTCTCAATAGATTTTTATTTTATAAAGGAGACTGATGGAACCGATTTATCAGTACAAGAAAAGAGGCAACTTGAAAAGGTACTTCAAACACATTCAAACGTTTTTGGTCCATCGTCTGAGCCAACGCAGTATGCCCAGCATTTTATAGATACTGGAGATCATGAGCCAGTGTCATCACCTCCGTACCGCTTGTCATTTCCTAGACTGCAGGAACTTAAGTGCGAGATAACGAAGATGCTCGAGAACGACATCATCGAAGAATCTGATTCGCCGTGGGCGTCACCGGTTGTGATGGTGCCAAAGAGAGACGGGGGCACGCGCGTATGTGTCGATTATCGGAAGATAAACTCCATCACAAAGCCAGATAGGTATCCGTTACCCCACATGAACGACTTGCTGCAATCTGCGAAAAGTACTAGGTTTATGACGACCCTAGATTTGCAATGTGGTTACTTTCAGATAGCCGTAGCTGAAAAAGACAGAGATAAAACTTGCCTCATAACACCATTTGGCACATACAGGTTTAAGAGAATGCCTTTCGGTCTTCGAAATGCCCCTGCCACCTTCCAACGCTTAATAGACCGATTTAAAACCGCAGTACCCAATGTAAAAGTTCTAGCGTACCTAGATGATATAATTATCTGTTCGACTACGTTCACAGAACATCTTAAAGAACTGAGTACCGTTTTCGATAAGCTGGACAAGTTTAAATTGCGCATAAACCCTTCAAAATGTCGTTTTTGTTGTGCCGAAGTCAAATATCTCGGTCATGTCCTTACAACAGATGGAATTAAAGTCAATCCTGAAAAAACAAATGCGATCACCTCACGAAAGGAACCTCGAAATATCAAGGAACTGGTGTCTTTTATCCAAACATGTTCCTGGTACCGCCGTTTCATAGATCATTTCGCTGAGATCGTAAAGCCACTTACTGATCTTATGAAAAAGAATGCTGTATGGCAATGGTATGCACCACAAGCTGAAGCATTCAGTAAATTGAAGCAATTACTGGCCAACCCTCCAGTTTTACGTCAAGCAGAAGATAACGTAGCTTTCACCATTAAGACTGATGCGAGTTCTTACGCATTAGGAGCGGTTTTACTCCAGGGCGAGAAGGAGAATGAGCACCCAATCGAATACGCAAGCCGTTTACTAACATCAGCAGAACGCAATTATTCGACGACGGAACGTGAAGCCCTTGCTATAGTATGGGCATGTGCAAAATTTAGAGGATACATTGACGGGGCTGAAATTCATCTAAAGACAGATCACCAACCTCTTAAATGGCTGATGACCATGAAATCGCCATCTGGTCGCCTTGCAAGATGGGCATTACAGATACAGCAGTATAATTTCCAAATCGATTACACCCCCGGTAAAAGCAATTCCGTAGCTGATATGTTATCACGTCCGCCGTGTGTGTCAGAAGACCACCAAACATTAAATTGCATATGTGCTTTTCAAGCAGAACTTCCTCGTAAGAAATCAAATGAACTACGAGCTGAACAGCTTAAAGACGACTACTTAGCGAAGATAATAAATTCTCTGGAGCAAAAAGATGAAAACGTACCCTTATGGTGCAACCGTGGCTACCTTTTGAATGACGGAGTTTTATATCGCTACGCCAATGATGATACTGAAGGAGCTGAACTCGTGATACCCACTCATGAGCGTGCAACTATTTTGAAATTGTATCACGATGAAAGTACTGCAGGACATTATGGTGCCGAGAAAACCATCGATCGAATCGCCAGCCGTTACTTTTGGCCAGGAATGCGCGCCGAAATAACTAAATATGTACGAACGTGTGTCCAGTGTCAGCGCTACAAAGCCTCAAATATGAAACCGATGGGTCTACTCCAGACAACCAGTAGTAAACAAAGGTTTGAAGTTGTAGCCGTCGATCTTTTCGGGCCTTTACCACAGACAGAAGACGGATACCAATGGATATTTATAGTTGAAGATGTAGCCAGCCGATGGGTTGAGCTATTTGCCCTTAAGGAAGCAACAGCAGAAGCTTGTGCAAAAACTCTTGTCGATGACGTTTTCCTCCGATACGGCGTACCAAGACGTCTTAAATCCGACAACGGTGTACAATTTGTTTCGTCCATTATGCAGAAGATAGCCTACAGTATGGGCATACAACAGCTTTTCACACCTGTATATCACCCCGAAGCTAACCCTGTAGAACGCAAAAACCGAGACCTCAAGGCCCAGTTGGCCATACTCGTTCAGAACCAACATAACACTTGGAGCTCTGACTTAGCATCCATCCGTTTCGCAATGAACACTACCAAATGCCAATCGACCGGTTACTCCGCTGCATTCCTCACTTTTGGAAGAGAACTACGCACCTTCGACGATATAGAGCACGATATCAAAGCGATAACAGAGAGCGAGAACTTTATCCCTCAGATTACGCCTTATCTAAGAAGTATGGTGGACACCTTTAACAACGCTAAAGAGATAGAACAAACAATGCAAGACCGTAACAAAGAATATGTCGACAAACGCCGGAGATCTCAAGATGACATCGAAGTAGGAGCCGAAGTTTTAGTGACTACACACGTCCTCAGCCAAGCAGCTAAAGGTATCACCTCGAAATTCGTGCCAAAGCGTGACGGACCGTATGTGGTTGTCCGGAAAATTGGTTCATCGACTTATGAGATCGCCGCCAAATCCGATCCTGACGTTCCACTTGGAGCTTACCATGCGTCCGCCTTGACTTTATATAAGGGTAGCAACGTAAACGAAGATCCACTCCCAGTGCAGCCCCTTCGGAAGAGAGGCCGGCCCCGGAAGTCCTAATCAGTTGGTGATGGTTCGATAGTTTTACTCCTCGAACATCAAGGGGGAGGATGTAGCATTACGTATGGTGAACTTATAGTTATAACACAATTAGCTTAAGATCTGGCAACTCACTGTAAGCATTACACCACTTAGTTTTTCCCCACATTAAAAGCTCACCTGCTAGCATTAGCGGGACACTATAAAAACGCGACCCTCTGTGTGCTCGACTTCACTTGTTGGAAGCCGTGCACACGAGAGGTAAGTTTTCCTAATACGTTTATTTCATTGTTGCTATGAGTATAAGGCGAACAGCGCAAAGCTGGTCATTTAGAAAATAGCTTAACAGTGTTTTGTTGTTGTCTTCGTACGGAACAAGGCGATCAGTGCAAAACTGGTCACTTGAACTGTACACACATGTGTATATGTATGTAGATGCGATGCTTTAGACGAACAGCGCAAAGCTGGTCTCTAAGTGGTTGAGTGCATTGCCAGTACTATATAATTAATATGTATGTACATTTATTCTGTTACCCTAGGTTAATTACTCACGCAAATCCTGAGCTATTTCTTGTTTGTCACTACCATTTAATTATTTTGACAATAAAACCACAAAAGTTCTCTAAAC
>NW_023469985.1:0-5116 GCF_013731165.1 Rhagoletis pomonella | reverse complement strand
ATAGATTTTGACGATTTTCTCAGTAGACTTTGTATTATTATTTATAAGTAAGTATGCAGGTAGATTTTCAAAATTATAAGACACAGAAAATTTCTAAAGCCTACATCTAAAACAGGTAGTATTTTCTTTTCCCGGCTTGTTATAAAAAGGAACCTTTCTGTCTAGGTAAGATTTGATTTTTTCAATTTTATTCTTGTTCCGAGTATAAATATGAGTTAATGCGCTTTGAAACTTCATAACATCTTCAAGGCTCGCCGGAGATAGTTCAGTTCATAAGTCTAATTTCAAAACCGTGATTTATTAAAAAAAATAAAATGAGTAAAAGGACGCGAGAATTTGAGTGTAATAAGGATCCAGATATGTTCTGTTTCATGTGTGGCCAATATACTATCATAAGGCGACGACGAGTGTTCTCAGATCATATCAAAACTTTATACTCCAAGTATTTTGGAATTGAGCCTAAAAATGCTGAAAAAACCATGGACACCGAACACTTTGTGTACATCGTGTCGAGTAGAATTGATTCAGTGGGAATCAGGACAACAAACAAAATTTGATACACCAATGATATGGAGAGAACCTACTTGCCATTCAATAGAGTGTTATATTTGTCAAACAAAAGTACTTGGCGTTGGAAGATCAAGAGGAGTAAGCTATGCTAGCGTATCTACAGTGACATTACCAGTACTACATTCAACGGCAGTTGCGGATCCAGTTCCATTGTCAACAGTAACATCTGAGTGCGGGGGATCAAGTTGTACTGAATTTCGCATGGAAATCGAAAGAAACGTTCTGTCACAAGCACAACTTAATGATTGGATAAGAGATTTGGAACTATCCAAGGAAAAGGCCGAGATCCACACTTCTCGTATGCAACAATTTAAATTTGTGTCATCCGATGTTAAGGTGACATATAGTAGAACTCGTCACGAACCATTTTCCAAACACTATACCAAGAAAGACAGTTTATGCTACTGCAACGACGTCCCTGGTTTATTCAAAGAGTTTGGTCAAACATATGATTCAAAAGAGTGGCGATTGTTCATAGACGGCAATAAACTGAGTTTGAAGGCTGTATTATTGCATATTGGTAACAAAAAGCCTTCTATCCCGATTGCACATGCAGTAAATACAAAGGAAACCTACGAGGAAATGCAAAAAATACTCAAATTTATCAAATATGAAGAGCATGATTGGAAAATATGTTCTGATCTCAAAGTCGTTGCAATGCTATGCGGTCTACAAAGTGGCTACACCAAGCACTGCTGCTTCCTCTGCAAGTGGGATAGCCGAGCTCGTAAGGACCACTACGTCAGAAAGGATTGGCCGGAAAGAGTCGAGTTTACCGTTGGTGTGGATAACATCAAATACACCCCTCTTGTCAAGAAAGAGAAAATCATACTTCCACCCTTACACATCAAGCTCGGTCTCATTAAAAACTTTGTTAAGGCTTTGGACAAAGAAGGCGAAGCATTCGACTATTTGAAAACAGTTTTTCCAGATATTTCTCAAGCCAAGATAAATGAAGGTATTTTTGTTGGACCACAAATAAGAAAGTTGATCAACAATAATCAATTCAAAGGACTACTCTCATCAGTTGAGGCAGCAGCGTGGGAATCCTTTGAAAAGGTCGTTGCTTCTTTTCTCGGTAGACACAAAAGCCCTAACTACGAGCAGATAGTGAACGACCTAATCAATAATTATGCGAAAATGGGCGTAAATATGTCTTTAAAAATTCACTTTCTCCACTCACATTTGAGCTTTTTTCCGGCAAATCTTGGCGACGAAAGTGATGAACATGGCGAAAGGTTTCATCAGCAAATGAAATTAATTGAGAATCGATATCAAGGATTCTGGGACGTCGCAATGATGGGTGATTACTGCTGGTTTCTCACAAGAGAAACCGATCCTAAAGTGAATAAGCGTCAAAGTAGAACACATAATTATTTCGACAACATAGTAAAATCAAATTAAGATAAAGGTTGTTAGAATATAGTATAAACATAAATAAATTTAAAAAAAAAGTTAAAAATATGGGTAATTTCATTCATAAATTGAACTTTTAACTCAATAGAAACAGAGCATAGCTAGATATTTCACTCTTCTTTATACCATACATACGTTTTGAGGTATACGTTGAAATTGCGCAACCTGGGTATTTTTATTTGATCGCTTATAACTTACGTAGGTTTGCATCGATTTTCTTCGATGATACCTTATTTTTTTTGTAATATAACAGAGCTTAGGGAGAAAAAAAAAATCTGCAAAAAAATAAAAGGTTTTCGAGATCCTTCCCCGCAAAGTACAATTTTTTTTATATCTTTACAAAAAAAATTGAAAAAATCGGTAATGATTGTTCGTTATCTTTGAATCTACAGGGCCTAGCAAAAAGTGTTGTATGCACAGCTTATAGAAATTTATTTTATTTATTATTTATTTTATTTTATTACCTTTTAAAAGCTTCAAACCGTTTTGGAATTGCTTAATTCGTTCTTGAGATATATATGATTAAGTGGACCCAATTTTTTTTTTTTTTGCAAAAACGGTAAATTGCAAATATCTCAAAAACAGTACCATAAAATTAAAAATAACCTTGATTTTCGGAATCAGGGGGTGATTTTACATACGAATTTCATAACGGCGTCTCTGGTAAATTTTGGCCGTCGACCAGTGTAACCTCCTCCTTTTTTGAAGTCGGTTAAAAATACAAAAAACCGGCGGCAAAAAAATTAAAAAATCATCGGGAATTTTTAGCTGCACATTGTTGGTTGTACTGAAATTACGTGGGATATAAAACTGCTTACTCAAAAATGTTCTAAAAATTCAGAGTGAAATGGCCGAAATTTAGACGATAATTTTTTTAATTTTTCTAAATGTTGTATATCCTTGATTTTATGGGTTAGGTTATAGAGCACACAATATTCTTATACAAAAAAAAAGAAAGCAAACAAATTTTTACCTGAAAACCATAGTAAATATTACAAAAACATCACTAAGCAGTTTTTCAGCACTTGTGTTTATTTGTAATAACTTCCGATGAAGTTTTTTCAAATGGTGAAGTTTCGTTGCTGAATTAAATTTCATCACTTTCGCTTTTGGTTGAATTAAACCTAGAAGATTCTATTAATATTATCTCAAATACATATCATTAGTTAAATAAAAATTTTCTTAAAAAAAAATTATTTTTATTTAAATAACTAAAAAAAAGTTACTGGTAGATATTTTCCAGATTTGGTACATTTTTTCAACTGGGTGGTAAGTATTTTTTTTGTCAGTGGCAGCACTGATGCAGACGCTATAAATGGTCATGTAGCCGCTTTTTTGGACAGATGCCTTTTTAACCACATAACTTGATCGATTGATTTGATTGCCAATTTCACGATCCGAAGGCACTTGTATGTATATACTTTCCAGGGAAAAGTCTCGTCTTTACCCTTTCAAATTCCACAAGCACCATTTGACTTTGATGTGTATTTTGAGAAGATACTCGCCAATGGGTTGAAGGAATTTGAGGTCCCATGATTATTTTCTGTAATTTAAACATCACGTGTCTTGAGTGTTAATATTCTAATCGTCGTCAAAAAAAAACATTATTAAGAGGTCTTATATGGCGCTTAAATTTGTCTATTCTGTTTGGCTGTGCTTCTCCCACAATTTGTGGTGCATCTTGATTTTTGCTCAAATGGAGGGGCCTACAATTTTATGCCGCCTCCAAAGAGTAAGTGGTTTTATAAAAAGCTTTTTTTATGACAGAAATACACTTGGAGGGCTGCAATTGCTTGCCAAGAGAAACAAGTTCACTTTTAGATGTCGATCGGACAAGGGATCGAACCTAGGTTTTCCCAGGCGATAGTATGCACCTTTCATCACTCGGCTTTTAAGTTGCCGGTGCCGAGCAAAACACCATAGAGCAACTGTTTTGAAACGAATATACATATAAGTATATCGTTACCTTAATTCATAAAGGTCCTAACCAAAACTTTTTTAGAAACTGCAATTTTCACAGATTTTGTTAGCATATATTAAAATACACCTTCACTAAAAATTTTAGAGTGTTAGTACCAAAAACAACGGATTTACATGCCACTTTTTAAAATGCCCTTTCCGTATGATTTGATTTTTATAATGTTATTGCTTCTCCTGCAAAATAAAAAATTTGCAGGTTCGGGCCTTTGTGAATTAAGGTAATGATACCTACATATGTACATTAAAGTGGTCCAAAAATGTATGTAAAAAAAATAAGGTCGGATTTTTAATGCCGCCACCCCCTAGGATTGTTCTATATCGAAAAAAAATATACCCCTATTTTTTTATTTTGAAAAAAAAAAATAGGGAGTGCTCAAAGCGCTCAAAGTTTTCCATGTATTTTATATGGGGGAAAAACAACTTTTCGTAGAAATAGTGTAGAATTCTTGAAAATCAACAGTTTTCGATCGGAAAACTTTTCTTATCTTCAGGAGATTCCCAGTAATAATACGCAATTGTCTCTTTAACCATTTTTTCATAGTAACTATATTTTATAGGTCCTCCAAAACCCCTAGAAAATGCAATGGAAAAATCTTTAATAATAAAAAAATAGTTAAATAAACAATTGGATATTAATACTGGAAGTCTCCTGAAGAGAACCACACTTTTCCGGTTGAAAAATATTGATTTTTAAGAGTTTTATACCATTTCTACGAAAAATGGTTTTTTCTCCATATAAAATACATGGAAAACTTTGAGCGCTTTGAGCACCCCCTAAATATTTTTTGATTTCAAAATAAAACAAGTAAAAGCAGCGCTGTCTTCGGCTATGCCGAAGGCTTCATAGCTTTCATGAACATCTGCAAATTTTACTTTGACAGATTACTGCTTTTGAATACATCTGCATACATCGATAGAGGAGTTACATACTTATATAAAAAATCGCATCTAAACAATCAGAGGTATGGAAGATATACTTTATATGTATATGGTATGTAAACCGGTAACACAATTTATTGGGTTCAGTTTCCTACATAAAGGAGATATATGGCAAAAACTGGTATCTGAACAATCAGTGCTATACGAGATAAAGCTTATACAGCATAGATTTTGACGATTTTCTCAGTAGACTTTGTATTATTATTTATAA
>NW_023469984.1:0-5116 GCF_013731165.1 Rhagoletis pomonella | reverse complement strand
GGTTGCACGGCCGGCCATAGGGGCCTTAACGTGGATATTCCCCAACACATTTGGCTTCAAAAATAATGTGACAATGTGCTCTTATGTTCCCAAAAAAAATAAAGCAGTAATTTTGCTTTCGACCATGCATAATGATGCTGAAATAGCTGACAGTAGGAAACCTGAAATAATTGAATATTATAATCGTACCAAAGGTGGTGTTGATCGAATGGACCAAATGTTTGCGGAATATCCAATACAAAGACAAACAAAACGATGGCCACTAGCGATGTTCTTCAACATGTTGGACATTACAGCTCTTGCAGCCTACATTGTCTACGATTTGAATAACCCTATGTTGCCTTGGAGAACAAACAACAAGCGTAAGCAGATCCTGCGCAGCTTGGCTGAAGCATTGTGTATGCCCATTATTGAAGCCAGAGCCATAAATCGTCAAGTGACGCGAAATTTTTCGACTAAAATTGCTATTGAAGCATATTTCAACCGACCGGTGGAATCAATGGTGTCAACAGCAGCATCAACATCTGCCGCAGCGCGCACGCCAAAACCTGTGTCCGGATCTTGCTATTTATGTTACGCACAAGAGGAAAAACGCCGTAGAAAAACCAGAAAGCTGTGCGACAAATGTAAGAAGCCAATGTGTCTTGAACATTCGGTCACATCAACAAATTGCTCTATTTGCCATGATTTTCCTTAGATATAAGATGCATTTTTATAATTTTTATAATAAAAGTCAATAATATAATGTGTGAAATGAATATTTTTAATTTTTCAAATAAAAAAATAATATAAAAAATGTTTTTTTTATTATTATGAGGATTTTTACTATTGGGGTACAAAAGTATCCCGGGTGTGTGTTTACGTATATAATGTGTTTGGAAGGCTGTAGCTCCTGAACCAATGGTCCGATCTGCTTCAAATTTTGAATTTGAACTCAAAACTAAATAATCTTCCTAGATCCGAAGTTAGCGGTATAGCGGTTCAAAAGTTACAACACTTCAAAGTTGAAAGTGGATACATTTGTACCCGGGTGTGTGTTCTAGGGTTAAAAGCAGCTAAGGAGAATGACGACACTATTTATTAGATGGCACATTCAAACCAATGTGCCAAAATGCGGGTATAAAGAGTTATTGATTATTTAATATCGGAGCCGAGATCATGTTAGTTAATTGATTGGTTTTGACACACTTTTGAAACACAAATTATATGCTTTTTTACTGCAGACAAGTTGTTTCCAAATCTTCCAATAACTCACAAATATAAAAATGTGAAATATCGAGGGCTTAAATTCATTAATACCCTCTATCTGCAATTGGCACAAAAACAAATTTGTGATTTTAGTAACCATCTGGGACTTATTACCTGTCATCACTAATATATTACTTCCAAGCAAATCAGGCGTGAAGCGTAACCGACTATTACCGGATGCAGTTCCTACATAATTCGTACAGTGTTGCGAACACAACTTTGGGTGAATATTGGTGGGCTGACATTGGAAAATGGTCCCATCGGTTAGGGGGTAAAACAAGTATTACTTAGCTTAATTATAGCACTCTCTAGTTTTCAAATATACCACTCTTATAGTGGAGACCTCGATAGCTTTTATGAAATATGTACACAAAACAAATGCACGAAATTTGTATGTATTTGTTCAGCCGCTTATTCACATTTGAAAGAGGATAATGCATGATTAAATGCAAATAAAGACGGTTTATGCAGATAATCGAGCCCGTGCCTTTAAAAAAATTAAATCGCATTTTAGGTTGCCAACTTGTCTACGCACAGAGCAACAAGATAACCAATCTCCAACCTGATGAACAACTTGATGAAGGTTTTCCAACTGGCCTACACACGGGTTATTTACCACCAACTTCTAGCGGTTGGCCAACTGGATGGCCGATAAATCGATCCGTGTGTAGGGCCTTTTAGTCAACCGTATAAAATGTATGTATATATATGTATACACATATGCATACATACCTATGTATATCAAAATATTCATAACTAGCTGTACCCTGCCACGCTTTGCTGTGGCATATTCCTGTTACATGGATGATAAATGATTAACGAAACAAAGCATACGTTTCAGATAAGTTTGATTTTGCAATACCTGTGTGTAGGTACACAATATGTTTCGTTTTTCCATTCTCTACGTAGATATCAAGGCTATCTGGTTTGCCGACACACAACATATATTTGTCCATGTGGGATACAATCAGCATCTAAATCTAAACCATACTTTTCCAAAGCTTGACCTTGAGCATTACTGATTGTGATTCCGAATGCCAATCGAATTGGGATTTGCCAGCTTCTAAATTGAAATGGTGTATCGGTCGGAATCATGACAATTCTTCACCTTTGAAAGTCCACGTTAAAATCTTTGCTTTCACTACGTTGTTGATGAATTTCTTAATTGCGAGTCGTTTCCGTGGCAGAGTTTTGGCTGATTAAAATTCAGTATATTGGATAATGCCTGGAAGATCAATCAAAAATTCCGTTGGATAATTAACTGCTTCATTTGTTTCCACAATATATACATTTACTAGCTGTACCCTGCCATGCTTTGCTGTGGCGTATTCCTGTTATATGGATGATAAATTATTAACGAAACAATGCATACGTTTCATATGTGTTTGGTTATGTAATAAATATTGTGTGCACACAATATTTATTGTTTTTCCATTCGCTGCACAGATATCAAGGATATCTGATTTGCTTTTCCAAAGTTCGACTGGAGCATTATTGATTGTGATTCCGAATGTCAATCGAATTGGGAATTGCAATCTTTTAAATTGAAATGGTGTATCGGTCGGAATCATGGGAATTCTTCACCTTTGAAAGGCCACGTTAAAATCTTTACTTACACTACTTTCTTCATCAATTTCTTTAGTGCGAGTAGCCTGCCGTTGCAAAGTTTTGGCCGATTAATATTCCGCAACATGAAAATTGGCACACCTATTTTCAATTTCAGTATGTGGAGTCTACCAGGAAGATCAATCGAGTTCAAAAATTCCGTTGGATGGTCTTTTTCCACAACGGTGTTTATCGACGTATGTGCTATTTCCTCACGTTGAATGCTGGATTGAATAATATTAGCGGTATTCACCAACGTGAGCAAGTGGCCTGGCAGTCTGGTAAAATGGCAGATCAGCTCAGGCAACGACTGTTTTCAATACCACTATTATTTAGTTGATAGACATCCTTATTCTTCGCAGCAAGAATAGCCCGTTCACTGAGCCAATCGAGATTCCTATAATTAATTTTCTTAATAAAGAAACATTCTTTCGATCAGTTCTCCTTTCGATGTTTCTAAGTTACAAAAATTATCAGGCCATAAAATTTGTCTTAATCTCTCATTGACTGGCAGCTTTGCGTTCCCAATGTCCAGTTATTGTCGCGCGAATACTTCAGCTGTGTTAATCGGGGAACTACGACAATGTTTGCGTAAAATCTCCTGCGAGCAATATCAATGCATTCCCGAATGGTTGAACGTTTCCACGCAAATCTCACAACAATCGATCAACGACCTTAAGCGATTTTTTATGTGCACCGGTTGCCCTGGAAATATTGCATGAGGGAGTTTCGATGATTTATATGTTCAATGGCAGCTCAAGAGCTGAATTGGCAATGCTCCCACCTGGTAACAATGTCGCAGCAATTCCAGACGAAGTGGTAGCTAAGGTAATGCAATTTTTTGATCGAACCATTGCCAGAATCCATCTGATAAGTACCACCTGGCGCATCCTCCCCCAACTCCGCCATTTATCATTTGCATATTCTTCTTCTACTTTGGCTTTGTAACCGCCTAAGCCATTTTGGCCGAGCTCGACAAAGAACGCCAGTCAATTTCTGTCTGTGCCAACTTGGTCTCTCCATTGCAGCGGGGGCTCCCTATTCCTCTGCTACCACCAGCGGATTGCGAGTTGAATTCTTTCACACCTGGAACTTCGGTTCCTATTGGAACGACATGTCTAAGCAAGCGGAGCCGCTGCATTTTCATTCCCTGCACTATGTATATTTCGTTTTAAGTCTCATACAACTCATCGTTCCATCGTATACGGTAATTCCCGTCGCCCACGCGTAGAAGCCTGTAAATCTTCCATAAGATCTTTTTGTCGAATACTCTAAGAGACGTCTCATCGAATGTTGTCATTGTCTAAGCTTCTGCGCCATATAACAGCTCGGGCATGATGAGTGACTTATATAGTGCGGTTTTTATACGTCGAGAGAGGACTTTACTCCCGAACTGCCTACTCAGTTCAAAGTAGCACTTGTTTGCAAGAGTGATTCTGTGTGGGTTTTCCATGCTGATATTTTTATCTGTGATAATGCTGGTTCCCTAGTACACAAAATTCTCCACTTTCCCGAACTTATAGCTGTAAACAGTGTCTTGGGTTCCAAGGCGCGAATGCGCTGACTATTTTTTATGACAGGAGATACTTTGTCTTGTCCTCGTTTACCACTAGGCGCATTCGCTTTACTTCCTTATCCAGTTTGGAAAAGGCAGAAAGGACTTCGCGATTTTTGTTACCGATGATGTCGATGCCATCGGCAAACGCCAGAAATTCCACGCCGTTGTAAAAAAATGTTCCTGCATGGTTTAGTTCTGCAGCTCTTATTATCTTAACATTTGCATCATGCGCTCGTAAATGCCCTTCTGCTTTCGCTTTAATTTTGGGAATCTTTGGTCGGGAATAGGAGTTCACAATAGTAATGATAATCATAATCATAATAATATTATCTCAAGTTATTCAAAATTCTTTTACTCACAATATACGTAGTAGGCAATGGCGACCCCAAACGAAATAAATTGTTTACGATTAAAAGTTAACTGATTTATAATGATAGGGAATGTTGTCAACAGTTTTAAGTTTTCATTAAGTATTTTTTAAACAGCTTTCATGCGATAGTTTTTTTTTTTTTTTGTTACTCTTTTATCATTTCTTTATTTTTTTCGGTAGTTTTTAGCTGACTTCAAAAAAAGGAGAAGGTTATCAATTCGTCGGATTATTATTTTTTATGTTTGTTACCGCATAACTTTGGACCACGTAAACTGATTTCCAGGTGATCCCACACTAATTTGGTTTAGATCCGATCATTGGATCATGAAAAAATT
>NW_023469983.1:0-5117 GCF_013731165.1 Rhagoletis pomonella | reverse complement strand
TAAAAATCCGACCTTATTTTTTTACATACATTTTTGGACCACTTTAGTGTACATGTATGCGTACATTTGTACCTATATTATTAAGCATTAGGGTGGACCGTTTTGGATTGATTAAATAAATGAAATATTGCAATGTGGGTATCAAACTAAAGAGTTTTAAGAAGACTTACAATCGAAAATATGTTTGAGTAGCAATATGGGTGCCAAACGAAAGGTATTTGAAAAATCTTGATTTGGAAATGTTTTTTATAGGATTATCATCTATCTAAAAGTAAAGACTGAAAATATTGAAATGAAATGAAATATTACATAACTGGTTCCAAACGAAAAGTATTTGGGAAAGCTTTACTAGGGAATATTTTAAACCTTTCCACTTATCCAAAATCCGAACATTGTAAATAAATATAGAATTTACAACATCTTATCAAACGAAGTGATCATATTATCAACGAAGAGCTGGTACACAAATTACTTAATGTAAAAAATTCATAAACAAGTAATTTTTAAGCAAACAACACACCGACTCCAATTCTCATATGAAAGCGTAATAGTACCGTTAATTTTTTCATGATCCAATGATCGGATCTAAACCAAATTAGTATGGGATCACCTGGAAATCGGTTGACGTGGTCCAAAGTTATGCGGTAACATGCATAAAAAAGAATCCGACGAATTAATAACCTTCTCCGTTTTTTGAAGTCGGATAAAAACTACTGGACCAAATAACAAAATGATAAAAGAGTACCGGAAACAAAAAACAATCGCACGAAAGCTGTTTAAAAAATACTTAATGAAAACATAAAATTGTTGACACCATTCCCTAGCATTATAAATCAGTCAACTTTTAATCGTAAGCAATTTCGTTTGGGGTCGCCAAGGCCTACTACGTATATTGCGAGTAAAGAAATTTTGAATAACATGAGATAATATTATTATGATTATGATTATCATTAATACTGTGAACTCCTATTCCCAATCAAGGATTCCCAAATTAAAGCGAAAGCAGAAGAGCATTTACGATCGCATGATGCAAATGTTAAGATAATAAGAGCTGCAGAACTGAACCACAGTTCGTGTGTAGTTTCTGGCGTGTGCCGATGACATCGACATCAACGGTAACAAAAATAGCGAAGTCTCTTCTCCCTTTTCCAAGCTGGATAAGGAACCAAAGCGAATGCGCCTGGTGGTAAACGAGGACAAGACGAAGTATCTCCAGTCACCGCGTTCGCGCCTTGGAACCTACGTCACTGTTGACAGTTATAATTTCGGGAAAGTGGAGAATTTCATTTACTAGGGAACCAGCACTATCACCGTTAAAAATATCAGCATGGAAAATCCACGCAGAATTACTCTTGCCCACAGGTGCTGCTTTGGACTGAGTAGGCAATTGGGGAGTAAAGTCCTTTCTCGACGTAGAAAAACCGCACTCTATAAGTCACTCATCATGCCCGAGCTGTTATATGCCGCAGAAGCTTATACCATGTCCCCACTAGAGCTAACCACGTAGTTATGGCTGTTGAGTTGGTTATCCCGATAAACCACTTGATTTAGCATAGTTTCGCCATATAAAAATGACAGCACTTAACCATTTCACTGAGATGGTTAAAAGCTAACCAACTCGAAACCACGTCGAAAGTCTGATACAACCCTGTGTTTTCCCGCCATCTGTGGGTCATTAGCGTTAAACTGTAAAAAATTTGTTCCCTACTAGTGTTTGGATTTCACTAAGATCAGATCAGATTTACTCCGATTTTTGAAAAAAGTTTAAATCTACTCCGCTTGACTTCAAATCTATTCCATTTTTTTGCATTCATTTTATGCCCCTCTTAGGGCCGTTTTTTGAGTGTTCACCACCGGTTTCGGTCAAAAAATTGAAAGTTAGCCAAATCTTACTGTTAAAAAGTAATTCTTTCATACCAATGCGTCAATAAAGTAACCTCGTTATTTTTTGATGTATGGCTGTAGAAATTGCAGAACTTTACTTAAGTTGTTAAAAAATATATCGTCGATGTTTTTGCAAAACCGCCTATCGACCGGTTGCAAAACCGCCTAAATCGCCGTTGTGGCAAAATGAGATTTGGTAACCCTGAACTCCAAGCATCGATATTAATGCATAAAAATCGTTAAATCGTTATTAAAACAACAGATTTGTAAAATCATAGCTACAGAGAATACCGCCTATCATTGCAATGCCCTCAAAGAATATACCGTTTTTTCGCTCTCCTGTAAAATTTGAGTGCCGTAAGATAGGCGGTTTTGCAATTGGGCGATGGGCAGTTTTGCAAAAACATCGACGATATGTAGAATGAAATTTATATAAAGTAGAAAAGGTTTAGATCCTACTGCTCTTTAAAAAATAAAGTGTTAGAAATGTTCTACTTTATAAAAAATGCTAAAAATTACCTAAATATGTAACATATTATCCTTACATTGCCTCGCGTTCTTATTTTTGCATGAATAGAAAATATTTAAGTCAAGCAATTAATGTCAGAAACGAAAATAAAAAGTTCAATCGAATACGGAAAATTTGTTTTGCCCGACTTTTGCAGCGATTTAGTCCTAAACCGAGTTTTGGAGCTCCGAACACTGTTGTCTACATTTGTACTGTTTTATAAACCTCAAACCGCAGTGTGGACAGCAATAGTTAGCGATGTGGTAAAGTTCGATTTGAGATGGTTAACTTTTTGGTGGGCTCTTGGTATTAGACAATGATAACATTTTATGAGGCGGCTCTTGGAGTATCCGAGAGAAAGATCTTACGGAAGATATACAGGCTTCTACGCATGGGCGACGATGTTACCGTAGACGATGGAACGATGAGTTGTATGAGCTTTACAACCAAATGTACATAGTGCAGCGAATGTATATAGAGCGGCTCCGCTGGCTTATACATGTCGTTCAATAGGAACCGAAGTTTCAGGTGTAAAAGAATTCAACTCGCAAGCCGATGGTGGTAGCAGACGAATATGAAGCACCCATGGCAATGGAGAGACCAAGTTGGCACAGAGAGAAATGACTGGCGTTCTTTGTGCAGCTCGGCCAAAATGGCTTAGGCGGTTACAAAGCCAAAGTAGAAGAATAATACGCAAATGATAAATGACAGAGTTGGGGGACCATTTTCTTGGATGCGCCAGGAGGAACTAGCAAAATTTTCCTTATCAGATGGATTCTGGCAACGGTTCGATCAAAAAATTACATTACCTTAGCCATCGCTTCGTCTGGAATTGCTGCGACATTATTACCAGGTGCAAACATTGCCAATTCAGCTCTTTAGCTGCCATTGAACATATAAATCATCGAAACTCCCACGTGCAATATTTCCAGAGCATCCGGTATGAAAAAAGTTTACCAAAAAATTAAATTCATTGTTTGGGATGAGTGCACCATGGCACATACAAAATCGTTTGAGGCTTTTAATCCATTGTTGCGGGATTTGCGCGGAAACGTTCAACCATTCGGGATATTGCTCGCAGGAGATTTTACGAAAACATTGTCTGTAGTTTCTCGATTAACACGAGAGATAAATGCTTGCCTGAAATAGTCAACATTGCGACAAGACGAACATACATATACTGCAGCTGAAGTATTCGCGCGACAATAACTGGACATTGGGAACGCAAAGCTGCCAGTCAATGAGAGATTAAGACGAATTTTATGGCCTGATAATTTTTGTAAATTAGAAACATCGAAAGGAGAACTGATCGAAAGAATGTTTCTTTATTAAGAAAATATATTTTAGGAATCACAATTGGCTCAGTGAACGGGCTATTCTGGCTGCGAAGAATAAGGAGGCCTATCAACTAAATAATAGTGGTATTGACAACAGTCGTTGCTTGAGCTGATCAGCTCTTTTACTAGACTGCCAGACCACTTGCTCACTGTGGTGAGTACCACTAATGTTATTCAATCCAGCATTCAACGTGAGGAAATAGCATATACGTCGATAAACACCGTTGTGGAAAAAGACCATCCAACGAAATTTTTGAACTCGATTAATCTTCCAGGGAGACCTCACATACTGAAATTAAAAATACGTTTGACAGTTATCATGTCGCGGAATATTAATCAGCGAAAACTCTGCAACGGAATGCGACTCGCAGTTAAGAAACTGATGAAGAACGTAATGTAAGAAAAGATTTTAACGTGGCCTTTCAAAGGTGAAGAATTCCCATGATTCCATTTAATGATGATGATTCAATTTAAAAGATTTGAATTCCCAATTCAATTGACATTCGGAATCACAATCAATAATGCTCCAGGTCGAACTTTGGAAAAGTATGGTTTGGATTTAGATGCGGATTGCTTCTCAGATGTTGCGTGTTCCTGTGTCGGCAAACCAGATATCCTTGATATCTATGCAGAGAAAGGAAAAATAACAAATATTGTGTGCACACGAGTACTTATTACATAACCAAACACATATGAAACGTATGCTTTGTTTCGTTAATAATTTATCGTCCATATAACAGAAATATGTCACAGCAAAGCGTGGCAGGGTACAGCTAGTATATATATAAAAATGTAAGTGTTTATTTTGCTACATACATATTTTTACCATTTAAAAATAAGTATTTATATACTAAGCTTTACCCAAATACCTGGATATTTACTAACCGATACAGGTATATTGATCGATCAAATAATCGATATACATATTTATCGATGAAATTTGGACAATATTTATCGGCAAAGTGGTCTATATCAGTTGTATCTATCGATAACTGTATATCGGTATAATGATTAAGCTATTAGTAGATAATTATTAGATAAATACATTTTCACCTATACTATCGATAACTGCATCGATAAATAGCGATTATTTGTAGCTTTATATCTTTGCTTTTTCACATAATTTTAAAATAAACCTTTATATACATATGTATTAACACTTTCTATTTATCGATATGGTCGGCCGCTGTGGTGTAGTGGTAAGCAGTGCGCGCTTCCACTCCACAACGCCTGGGTTCAAACCCTGGTCAAAGCAACATCGCAAAAATATAGAAAAAAGGTTTTTTCTTAACAGCGGTCGTCCCTCGGCAGGCAATGGCAAACCTCCGAGTGTATTTCTGCCATGAAAAACAGCTTCTCATAAAAATACAATCGCCGTTCGGAGTCGG
>NW_023469982.1:4466-5118 GCF_013731165.1 Rhagoletis pomonella | reverse complement strand
AGTATATTTGGGTAATCCCTCAAGGTTTCGAGGATAATCGTAACAATTGGTGTCAGAAGTGGGATTGTTAAATAAATCCCGAAGGAGAAACTACTAAAAATGGCGAAAATTCAGGACTTAAAAATTGAGGAGCTGAAACAGGAGTTGGAAAAGCGTAATTTGGCCACCTCCGGAAGAAAAGTGGAATTGTTATCCCGGTTGCGAGAGGCTATGGAAGCTGAAGGCATCGACGTGGACAAATACGACTTCCAAGGTAAACCCGACGATACATCCGCAAAGGACGAACAGAAGGATGAGGCTGCATGTTCGTCAAAGGATTTGCAACAGACATCCGGGAAGGTTGAAGAACAGCAAAATGCTCCTTGTTCATCAACAGGTATGGACATGAACACGTTATTGGCTGCCATGTCACAGATGATGCAGGAACAGAGGTCGCAGTTGTCGTCAGACGTTTCCTCACAGATGCAAGCCTTGGAAACACGTATATCTTCCGAGGTATCAGCGCAGGTGTCATCCCGGTTAGAAACTCAGCTACAGGCACAGGAGGCACGCATATCATCACAGCTGGAAGCACAGGATGAAAAAATTACACAAATACAGGACAAACTTGAAGAGAGACAGGAGAAAGTCGAGGCTAAGGTAGAAGAGTTGG
>NW_023469982.1:0-4366 GCF_013731165.1 Rhagoletis pomonella | reverse complement strand
CCATCCTTTGACGGCACGATTCCTTTCCAGATCTTTAAGCTCCAGTTCGAAAAAACGGCTGCAGCAAATCATTGGAGCATGGAGGATAAATCCGCTGCACTATTCGTTGCATTGAAAGGACCTGCGGCAGAAATCTTGCAGACTATTCCCGACTGTGAAAGGAACAGTTACGATGCGTTAATGGGTGCAGTGGAAAGACGTTATGGTAGCGAGCACAGGAGACAGATTTACCAGATGGAGCTGGAGAATCGCTGTCAGAAATCCAACGAGACTTTACAGGAATTCGCCTCTGAGATTGAAAGGCTGGCTCATTTGGCAATTGGAGACGCATCTGGTGAGCACCTTGAAAGAGTAAAAATCCAGAGGTTCATCAACGGAATGCGGGACATGTATACCAAGCGAGAGACGTACGCGAATCCAAAGGCAACATTTGCTGAAACCGTCTCGTATGCTCAGACGCGTGAAACGGCGGCGCTCCTAAGTAGACCAGCCTACAAAGCACATCGTGTGGAAGTGGAAGCACCGGAAGAGACAAATGAAATGCTGAAGAAGATTATCCAACTGCTGGGCGAGAAAAAGCATGGTTCTGGCAAATGTTTTAAATGTGGAAAGTCAGGCCACTTCGCCCGCGATTGCAGCGCAAGTTCCAATGGTCACAACAATTCAGCAGGACGCAAACGCAGGGCTGAAGGAGACGAAACCAACTCCAATCAGTCGTTAAACTAAAACGAGCCAGCAGCAAGGGGCGCGCGCTGGCTCCCGCAATTGAATGCCCCATAATCTCCGTCTCGCGAATTGGCAGAAAAGCGAGCAACGTTACTGTTGGTGGATATGTGGACGGACATGAGCGAGTACTAACTGTGGATACGGGCGCATCACATTCCATCATTCGATCTGATTTGGTCACTAAAGAGGTAAGGCCATTACCTGGAGCAAGGTTGAGGACAGCAACTGGTGAGGACACCCAAGTTGTAGGGGAGGTAACATGCAAAGTCGCAATAGGGAATGTGACGGTGTTACACAAGTTCATAGTCGCGGCGATTATGGATGAAGTCATCATTGGATTAGACTTCATGCTTGATCAAGGTATGAAGATCAACATGAAGAACAGGATTATGACGTATAACAACATGGAAGTGCCCCTTCGGTTTGGGTATGATGGTCCATACAGCAGCAAGCGAGTGATCCTAGAGGAAAGCGAGCAGATTCCACCGAAGTCAGAAGCAGTTGTGTGGGCAAAGATTGATGGAGATTGTGGGACAAACAAATTGTGGGTTGTTGAAGCAACACAAAATTCTACACCGGACGTACTTATTGGTAAAACCTTGGCTAAGACGCAAAAGGATGGACGCATCCCAGTTCGAGTGCTCAATGAGTTCAAGTCACCAGTCAAACTCCGAAGAGGAACTGTACTGGGGAAATGTCGAGAGGTAGAAGCAATCTTCAACTGCGAAAAGTTACCTGAAAGCGATTCCATTGGCGAGAATGACATTGCGGAAGACATTAATGCATGGACGGAAGGGTTGGAAGAAAAATACCAGCACAAGGCTAAGGAACTTCTCCGAAGATTCTGCAACATATTCGACAAGGATGGCGACAAACCAGGCAGGACTAACGTTGTGAAACATCGCATTGATACTGGCGATGCAAGGCCAATCCGTCAAGCTCCTCGGAGTGTTCCACTTGCCAAACGTGAAACTGTTAGCCAAATAATAAACGAAATGAGCGAGAGTGGTGTGATTGAACCATCAGCGAGTCCATGGAGTTCGCCGGTAGTACTTGTGAAGAAGAAGGATGGTCAAATGCGGTTCTGCGTAGACTACCGGAAACTAAACGATGTGACGAAAAAGGACAGCTATCCTCTTCCCAGGATCGATGACACTCTGGACTCGTTGACTGGAACAAAGTGGTTCTCAACACTCGACCTTAAGAGCGGTTATTGGCAAGTGGAGGTAAGTGACGAGGATAAGGAGAAGACAGCTTTCAGCGTTGGAGACGGTCTGTGGCAATTCACGGTGATGCCCTTTGGGTTATGCAACGCTCCTGCCACTTTTGAACGACTTATGGACCATGTGCTCAAAGGACTGCATTGGAAAACATGTTTGGTGTATCTAGACGACATTATCGTATTGGGTAAAAGCTTTGAGGAACACCTGAACAATTTGGAAGAAGTTTTCCAGAGGATAGCTGGCGCTGGTCTGAAGCTAAGTCCTAAAAAGTGCTCACTGTTCAGGAAGGAGGTGAACTACTTAGGGCACAAGGTGACAACGGAGGGCATCTGTACTGCGAAGGAAAAGATAGAAGCAGTAAAGGATTGGCCAAGACCTAGGAACCTGCACGAACTACGAAGTTTTCTTGGGCTATGCACCTGTTCCGAATTTCGCCAGCGTTGCTAATAGCCTCCACGAGCTCACAAGGAAAAATAGAGCCTTCGAGTGGAACAAGGAGCAGGAGGAGGCTTTCCAGACTCTGAAGGAACGACTATGTACTGCACCTATGCTAGCGTATCCCGTTCCAGGTGCAACGTTTATTTTGGATACGGATGCTAGTGGTTATGCCATAGGAGGTGTACTGTCGCAGGTAATTGATGGGCAGGAGAAGGTAGTTGCCTACTATAGCCGGTCGATTGGAAAACCAGAGAGGAACTACTGCGTAACTCGGAGAGAACTACTAGCGTTGGTGGACTGCGTCAAACATTTCCACAAGTACCTCTATGGGCAACGTTTCCGAGTTCGAACGGACCATGCAGCGCTGAAGTGGCTACTACAGTTTAAGAATCCAGAAGGACAGCTAGCTCGGTGGATTGAGAGACTGCAAAGTTATGACTTCGCTATTGAACACCGCAAGGGAAGTGTCCACGGTAATGCTGATGCCATGTCCCGCCGACCATGTAGCCTGGAATGTAAACACTGCTCAAAAGCTGAGGGAAAAGAGGACATTATAGACGTCCGTCTAAAGACAATAACACCAGCGGAAGAGTGGACGGAAGAACAGCTACGAAAGTGTCAGCAGGAAGATCCAGATCTAGAGCTTTTGATGCATGGACTGGAGGTGGACAGGAGGCCAACTAAGGAGCAAATGGCAGCGGGAAGCCCCATCGCAAAGGCGTACTGGGCACAATGGAACAGCTTAAAATTAATATCTGGCTGTTTGCATAGGGTATGGGAAAGCGAAGATGGCCAGTGCTCCCGCAACCTGATAGTAGTTCCAAGGGTAAGAATTCCGGATGTACTCAAGGAATTCCATAATGGTCCTAGTGGAGGGCACCTGGGAATCACGAAGACCCTGGAGAAGGTTAAGCAGAGGTTCTATTGGGTTGGTTGTCGGCAATCGGTCGCAGAGTGGATTGCTAACTGCGCGGAGTGTATTGCAGCTAAGGGGCCGAAATCCAGAAGTCATGGCCAGATGAAGCAATATAACTCAGGTGCACCTTTCGAGCGGATTGCCATGGATGTAGCCGGTCCATTTCCTATGAGCGCACAGGGAAACAAATACGTCCTTGTGGTTATGGACTACTTTAGCAAATGGCCGGAGGTATACCCGATTCCAAACCAGGAAGCTAAAACAGTAGCGGAGGTATTCACCTACAATTGGGTTGCGAGATACGGTGTACCTATAGAGCTGCACTCTGACCAGGGAAGAAATTTTGAGTCGGCAGTGTTCCAAGAGATGTGCCAGATACTGGGTATCCGGAAAACTCGAACGACGGCTCTTCATCCCCAATCAGACGGCATGGTGGAACGGTTCAACCGAACCCTGGAAGAGTATTTGCGGAAGGTCGTGGACAAGAATCAAAAAGATTGGGATGTCCGCATACCCTTGTTCCTGATGGGATACCGGTCAGCAGTGCATGAAACAACGGGTAAAACTCCTGCAAGGGTAATATTCGGCAGTGAGCTCCGTTTGCCTAGTGATCTGAAGTTTGGGGTGACTGGTGATGCTAGAAGGATTGGAAAAGAGACGTCAAACATCCTGGAAGAGGAGCTGAGAGAGATACATGCTCTTGTGAGACAGCGCACACAAATTATGAGTGACAAGATGAAAGCCAGGTATGATAAGGCGATGAATTCCGAGGGTTTCCAGGAAGGAGATTTGGTGTTGCTGTACAATCCACAACGAAAGAAAGGTTTGTCCCCAAAACTACAATGCAACTGGGAAGGTCCGTATAAGGTCGTAAAACGGCTAAATGACGTAGTGTATCGGATCCAGACCGTCGGGAGACCAAGAAACAAGCTGAAGGTGGTCCATTTGGAAAGGCTTGCAGCGTTTGGAACCGCAAGTGTGTCTGATCGGGACGATCAGACTTAGGTGGAGGGCAGTGTGGCGAATACTGCGGCAACACAAAGCGAACAACGAGAAATAGGCA
>NW_023469981.1:0-5118 GCF_013731165.1 Rhagoletis pomonella | reverse complement strand
TTGTTGCACGTTTCTTTAGCTTTAAAGTGACGTCAAAATGAAGTCTCTTCGATGAGCAGAACCCGAGATATACCGATTTGTAGAAGTACTGATTAGTCAAAATCACGAAAAAATTCAATCTTTGACAGATCATATCTCCGAAGTAAAAAAGAAAATTCCGCGAATACGTGTTAGCTTATTTCATGTATAGACCCCATAAAAAAAAATTTGAAACGAATCGGAGACATGACATCCGACTTAAAAAAGAATGGCTTACATACATAAAAGCTGAAAAAGTGCCAGTCCATATTCTTTTTATTTGTTCAGAAGAGACGAAAAATGGATGTAGAAGATTTAAAAAAAGTAGACTTGGCACCTTTTTACCTTTAGGTAGCGATATGTATTCTGTATTTAATTTTAGTTGTTTGAAAAATAAATAAATATACGTACGTTTTGTTTTAACACGTAAGAAAGTGTGAAAATTTTGACCATTGTGCCGTCTGGCGGATGTTGCAAGAAAAAAAAGTTCAGAATTGGATTCCTCATAAACCCTTACAGCATGCTTTTATACGAGATTTAAGCACTTCTTTACGACACTACAGCAAAATTCTAAGTAAAACAAACCTTTTTTCGTAATTGGATAAACTCCAAATTGATTTTAGACCCATGGTTTCTTCAGCAAATTTGCTTAGAATTACACGTAGAATCCACCTATGCTATACGCGCATAGTCGAAAAAATCTTCCATACAAATTGACCCGTTCTAATATACATACATATGTACAGCGTGGCGACGAATAACTGTTACCCAGGTTTTTTTGAGAAATGAAAGGGGCCTTTATAGATTTTGCGAAAAAAGTCTTTTATTGTTAATTTTTCACAGATTTTACTTTAGTTGTTAATTAGTTCTTAAATTTTAATCATTATTTACATTTGCCAGCAGTGTAAACTTTGAGAGAAAAGTTCATTCGGCATGCAAGTCTTTTTCAGGTGTATTTCTTCTTAGGCTTAGGCTGTATAGGATGGGTCGAATGAATGGCCGTCCTAGTCACCAGTTCCGAGTCCATTCGATTTTTGAGTATGAGGCCTTATGTTATACATAAGGGGAAGTATAAGGGACTCACAATGGAGAAAATTCGCCTATGGTTACAGAAGATATGGAATAATTTAATTGGCGAAGATCTGCGTGCCAAACGAACTTTTCTCTCAAAGTTTACACTTCTGGCAAATGTAAATAAGGATTAAAATTTAAAAGCTAATTAATACAACTATAGTAAAATCTAAAAAGGATGCTTTTATTTCTCAAAAAAAAACTGCGTAACAGTTATTCGCCGCCACGCTGTATATACAATAGACCACGTCAAAAAAAGAAACCATCCTACAATGCAACCACCATCTGACTAAGACTTTAGTATTTGGAATAGTAATGATCGTCCATGAATTTCCCCTCTCTCCGATTATTTTAAATTTACCATCGGGTTTTTGTAGACGTTACTTAGAGTGAGAAGTTACTAAGACTACATTTTATGAACACTCATATTTTGATATAGGAAACAGGGAATATTAAAAATGCATCGTTGTGAAAAGGATTAAGGTACTTGTTTAATTTTTTCTCGTTTTTATTCAATGAAAGGCAAATTTGCTAAGTCCAAAAGAGGCACCGAAAATCCGACAAAACCAATATAATACTAACTCTTTTACTAAAGATCTAATCCTTATTTGTATCGTGTTTAGCTGTGCCTGAAAGACGCAAAATGTTGTATTCAAAGATATGCGAACTACTTGCAGAAAATGTGAACTATTTACTAGCGGCGATTGGTTGGTTGGGAGTAAATTGGCAAATTCAACGGAAATGATGCACATGGAAATGATGCTTACGGACCAGGATGAAGAAAAGTATAAAGGCAAAGGTAAAAATAAAAATATAAACAAAAATAAATACTCGTAAAGATAAAGGCAAAAATGAAGATCATGGTAAATTTAAACACTTTAAGTCAAAGGTGAAGGGGAATATTTATGTAAAAACAAAGATTAATACGAAGAAAAAGATGCAGTCGTTATATTTTTCGATATGTTTATCGACATTGATTACATTATATGGAATCACCTCTTATTAAATCACATGATATGAGATGACATCACATGCCATGACGTAACATGATATGGCATCACATAATATTATATCATATCACATGACCTCACTGGACATGACATCTCTTGATATGACACCATAGATATTGCATGGCATCACATGTTGTGGTGATTTCGTTTCTACCAAAAAATGTTGCCCTTGTCCGGTGCAAAGTGTGTTTTATGTTACACTCAACCCTTTGAAAAGGCATGTTTTTGCCTTATTGTTCTTTTCCAGCTCACGCATTTCATCATATTATCGTTTTAAGCAGACATGGGCACTTTTTGCCCGAGCAGTAGCGAAAGTGCGAGCGCGGGCTGGAGAAAGGGAAAAACAGTTTACGGGAGGAAGGGTATGAAAAGTTGCGAAAAAATTATTTATATCCCACCGACATCATGTTCATCGCAGTACGGCTGCGGTATAGCCGTGGGTAACACAGTGCGGCGCCGCGCCATTGCGCTGATACCGAGAGCTGAGTTAGTGGCGCCGATACCCATTGTCACAACTCAGTGACGCAATGGCGCCAGCAACACCGGGCGGTGCAAAGAACACACAAAAGCGAAGTGTCACTTGTAAAATGTGCAGCACAAGGCGAATTTTTACAAAGTGGTGTTGCTAAAATTACCCGCGGTCCTTCTGAATGTGAAAATTATGTGTTTGTTGTATTTTTGGGTTTTGAACTTGGGTATACTTGAGTTGTTTTTGCCCAACCGATACCACCTTGTAACTATTAATTCAGCTTAGTTCAACACAGGAACTCTGACAACACCGGGTGTCGCAAAGGACCAGCAAAGAACACCCGAAATAGAAGGGTCTCTTGTAAAATGTGCAGCACAAGGCGAATTTATATAAGGTGGTGTTGCTAGAATTCGTCGCGGTCCTTCTGAATGTGAAAATGATGGGTTTGTTGTATTTTTGGGTTTTTAACTTGGGTATACTTGAGTTTTTCTCAACCGATATAACCTTGTATTAATTCACTTTGGTGCAGCGTGCAGCAATAAAGGAAATCAGCTTTAGCCTGAAGAGGCGCCATTGCGCCTACACACTGTGCTGATTCCGACAGTGGCGCTGGAGTTAGTGTGTCAGCGCCAAAAAATTTGCGCCGTTACCCAGGCCTACTGCGGTAATACTGACTTTGTGTACCAAACAAAGAGCATACATTTTCCTCATATACACAATAAGCCATCGTTCGGACTTCGCTCCGATAGGAGTAAATTTGTTCCGTTTTGTCGAAAAAATTTGAAACCTAGTCCTCTACTTCGCTCAATTGAAAATCTGCTCCGTTTTGTTGCATCAACAAATTTACTCTTCAAATAGAAAGGAGGTGGGATTTTTAATGGCAAACTAAAAGTTATATTTTACCTTTTTATCGACACGATTGTTACATTGGTGAGCTACAGCAACTTTGCAAATACACTTGAATTCGTGAGTAGGCCCTCACAATCGCCCGATTTGAACCCGATCGAAAAATATTGCTGTCTAAAGTTCTGTAATTGCGTCGTTGCCCACCGATGTAACAATTGTCCCGGTAAAGAAAGAATGAAATAACTTTTTATTAATTTTAACCAAAGCATTTTAACTTTAATGATAATTGCTCGCTGGATTAAGGCGCCTTTACACGGGTCGATTTTCTAGTAGATTTTTGTCGTTCAACCAAAATCGACCCGTGTAAATGACATCTCAACCACTAGCTGGTCGATTTTCCAGTCTACAGATATCGACTCTTTTAAGGCCGCTTTAGCTCCTTAATTGTACAAGGATACGAGGAGAAATGAATTGTTTTTTATAAAGATAAGAAATGCACATCTACTACGAATACTTGATATTTACTTCCATTTTTGTAGTCCGAACCCAGCAAAGAGCGCTCGGTGAAGGTCAGCTAGTGATCAAATTTGCAAACAGGGCTGCCAAACATACATAGCTATGAAGTGCCATATTGAGGATAAAAAAGTGCTAAAACGTGCTAAATAGAAAATTAAAAGTGCCAAAAAAGGTGTAATTCTCTTTAGTTCTTCCCATTAGCATTAAAATTCGACAAATTAAAACAAAAGCCCAATGTCAAAGTAAGATAAACCAGTTGTATATACTATCGAAATTAGAAAATTTTAGTAGTAGTTACAAAAATGTATTTAAATTAGGCTTTTTTTCAAAAGTGCCATTTTGGCACTTTGCGCAAATTTTAAAAATTCAGTGCCATTTCAAGTAAAATAGTGCCAAAAATGGCACGGTTTGAGCCAAGTTGGCAGCCCAGATCGCCAAGTTTTTTATTTAAAAAAGCACCAAAATACTGAAAATAGCGCAATTTTCCCCCCAAAAAAAACACCAATTTTGTGTTGCTGTGTTTAATGGTATTTTCGCATATAAAGCTGTATGTTCAAATATTTTAAGTAATCACACAATGAAACTTGTAAATATTTCCAACTATGCGCAGTTAATCAATTTAATAAATGTAATTTGCTAAATGTTTTTTTATTCGTAAAACAATTTCCAAAACTTGGCTTTATTTTCATTCAATTGCTTACTTTTGTACAAATGCGTACACCCAGCTAATTAGCAGAATATTCTATGGATTCCGTGATAGAGACTGTGTGAAAATATTGCGTTTGGATTATCTTGGAGCATATTATCCAGAGGAGAAGCTCGCCCAAACACTAACATATGTGTAAGTCAAATACAATGTCACCATAGAATCACGTTTTTATTATAAAATTGCCTTGAAAAGGGCACCAAAGAACAAAACAAGCGCTAAACTAAACAATTTTCGCCTTTTAATTCCCTAAACGCACTTAATTTCTGGCGAAAGGCACAAAGTTGGCAACAGTTATATCGATGTCAAATTTGCTCATATACAAGCATGGACAGAGAGTGAGCGCCTGCTGAAAGAGCGTAAGCATCACATGCAAATACCCTGCAGTGAAAAGCCAAACCAGTTAGAAAAAATACTAGTTCATTAACTAGTATATGCCTACCAGTTCGGCAATTTCGAAGAACTTAGGCGATCAGCGACAT
>NW_023469980.1:0-5119 GCF_013731165.1 Rhagoletis pomonella | reverse complement strand
TTTTTTTTTTATTAATAAATAAATATATGATTAAACATACCAAAATCCGAAAATTGGTAAACTTTGGAGACAAAAACAAAAAAACATCTTGAAAGTTCGTGAAATTTTTTTTTTGGTTATGGTAGTTTGGACCTTCTACTAACAGAAACAATCGAAATCTCTTCCAACTTTTTCCAATATTTGAAAATTTTCAATTTTGAAAAAGTGACTAAATGCCTTTTTTTGGTATTATTTTAGCTGATCTATATTTACAATACTTTTTCTGAATGCCCTAAGATCTAAATTTTTGGTTCGCTTTTCAAAAATAAGGTGTTGAATTAAAGCTAAAAGTGCAAAAAAAAAAATTAAGAGGTACAGGGTGCTTTGAAATGAAAAAAATTATCAGCTAATTAAAATACTTAAATATGCATCACGGTATGGGAGCCAAAAAACAAAGGTATACGAAGATTTACATATCGATGGCTTAATATAGAAAAGGCGTATCTACACTTTTCGTTACTTTTCAGGAGAAGGAAAAAACTGAATAAAACCTTAAAAACTTAAGATGCAAAAAACATTTCTATTGCAATTTTTATTCAAAACAGGTAACAAATTCAATTCTGGTATAATTTTGTTATTATTTTTAATTTCTTTGAAGTTATTTGAGATAGGGCTTTTTGTTATTACTTTTCTTGAAAATAAATTTAAGTTAGGGCTTTTTGTTGTAAGTTAAAATTACGACAAACTAATATAATAATTCATGTTTGAAGTAAAATAAATAAATAATTAAAACTAAAATACATATTTCAAGGCAGATGTTATTATACTGAAAACAAATTAGGTTTTATAAGGTAAATTATCATAAAAATGGTGGCAATCTGCTGGAAGAAATTTTTTTAGATCTTGCAAATGGTCCCACTTTTTTTTAGATATGGCTATTTTCTCTTTATAAAGACAATCGGGGGACACATTTTCAATCGGAAACTTCGATCTCTGTGGGAGTAACTGATATTCATCTGTTACATTTGTTTTAAAATAAATTGATCCTGACGAGTCATACGCCAAGGCTCGAAGCATGCTTACTGTATGATCTCCAATGCCCCTGCCTGTAATTTAAGAAAAGCTTAAGTATATATATCTAAAGAGTTGTTTCAGTGTGCAATATTCACCTGGTCGTATTGATGTGTATATCTTTGAAATATTTTCGAAATTTAAAAAATAATCATAACGCAAATGGTGCGCTTGTAGAGGTGCTGGAACTTTTCTAGCTTCCTTAATGAGTTGAACAAATTGAGACGGCAAGTTTATTTGTGTTTTATTTATTTTTCTCTCTATAAGGGAATGCGTTGCATCACATTCCATTTGCGTATGACCACTTATTAAAAACTTCTGTTCAATTGTTATTTCGGTTTCCTTTGAAAAATTCAACAAGGCGTTAGACAAAACAGTATTACGATTTTGGTGAAAGCAACCATCCGAGTAAATAATAATGTGATGGGTTTCAGGCGATCGAGCATGGAAATTCCTTAAGTGCTTAATAATACATGTAGCAAAAACGGAAGAGACTAAATTTCCATCTGTTTCGTCCCACACATAATTATCTGATTCATGCGTTACAATATTATAGACAGTAAAGTTATGTAGTTGAAGCTTCATTTTATAATATGCAGCACTCGCGTTTAGTTGAGGCACTAATTTAACTGCCTGTACATCCATACAGAATACTGCACATAGTCCGGATTCAGCATTTTTGATATCGTTTTGCTTTTCTACACGCATTTTTTCGATTTCTTCTCTATGTTTTTCGTATTGCTCATCGGAAACATTATTAGCTTTATTGTGATACGCATAAATTGCACTGATCTTTTCTTGGCTTAAAAATAGAATAATTTAATCCCTTTATTAATTGCGTAAATATTGGGTACGACAATTTTAGGCCTCCATTTTCTTTTTCGGATTCACACTCGTTGACATAAAGCTTGTAAATCTCCTGATATGAGGAAAAATCCGATTCGAAGTAAAACTTTTTGCTATCTTTTCGACAATAATGTGACTCCATTTTTGGAAACCCCTCTAGCCATTTTTTTAGAAAGTCGCGTCGGTTTTTGTTGCGCTGACCTATAACTGATGATCGCTTAGCATTTTTGCGCAAAATTAAAGCTTTATCGGGACTGCATTGAGTACCGTGTTTACCGCCACTGCTAATCCAATTTCGAACCATCTTTTCCTTTACTCCTAGTGTTGAATAAAACATTTCACGGCACACTTGTAATCGCTTTGAATTATGACTCAAGAAATATGATATGGACTGATTCCGTCTCGAATTTTCAGAGGTTTTCCTTTTTGTTTCAGAAAAGCTTGTAAGACCTGCAACATACTGCCCCTTTTGCTCCCAGGACATCTCCCAAAACAAACTAAAAATTTCTTTTCGCGTGGACTCATTAAACGTCGAACACTTTCTCACCGCACTTTTTACACAAAATCGTGATGAACATGGCTCTCCTAATTGCCTAGAAGGTTTTTGACAAAGTTCTTTTTTTGATATACCCAAATATTCCACGCCTTCCATTCTTTTTTTTTTATTTACATTTTGTTTCCATTCGGATTTGTTAGCAGTATTTTTCCTTTTTGGAACACCATCTGAATCATAATTTTCTTTTGCACAATTCATGATATTAAAACTTTCAATAAAAAAACTGTTTCCAACACAAAAACGTTAATTGAACTGACACAAAAAACAAAAACGCACCGACGAACGCAACGTAGCACAGAAAATATTCTTGTGCTAGACAAACTCGGGGAAATCCCTTTTTCTTTTAAAGTAAATACAAAAGCAAAACAATAAGAATAGACACACAATCAAGGCAACAAAAAAATTCGCCAAGCAAAAACCAATTTCTGTTGTGGCTTTGATTGTGTGTCTATTTTAAATTCAACTTTAAATGACTTAGGGCTTTTTTCTTTCAAAAAAAACTTCGAATGAGTTAGGGCTTTTTTTTATATGACTATAAATCCGTTATTTGCGATCATAGCCCACTAATTTTTTAAGGGGAGGTGTATTTGACAGTGGTCTACCAGAATACATTAAAAACGCGATTTCGAAAAAAATGTAGATACGCCTTTTCTATATTAAGCCAACGATATATATATATATATACATATATATATATATATAGAGCAATGACACCAGTTTACAAATAATATGTTAACCAATTCGGGTAAGGAAATAAATGCAATCGAGACACCTTACAGCGCCCAATGATTAGACGAAAGGCGAACAAAAAGAAAATAAAAATAAATAACATACCTATTACTCTTCATCTGCATAAAGAGTACTATTTTGCTTAAGCAGCAAACAAAAACAGCTTGCGAAAATGATAGTACAAATGTATGCACATCAGGGAGGTCCAATTTTTTTAAATATTTTTTTTTTTGATTGAGTCTTTTTATAATTTTGTTCACCTAACTAATTACATTACCTGTGCAAAAATTTCAACGTTTTACTATTAGTGGAAAATGTTGCTCAACGCGAGTTTAAAATTTCATGAATTTTTCTCTGGTGCTAAGAGTCCTCTCTTGTGGAAAACAAATAAAAACCCAAGAGTTTAGTGTTTTGTTGAACGAAACAAGAGAGTTATACCTTAGAAATTATGGTTGGTATAACATGCCAAGTTCAGTGCATAAAGTTTTAGTACATGGATGTGATGTAATTAAATACTTTGATTTACCAATAGGTAATGATTTTAAAGCTATGTTTTCATTTATTTTCTTAATCTGTATTTCCACCTATTTATCAGGTTCATTATCAGAAGAAGCCTTAGAATGTTCACACAAAAACATAAGAAAATATCGGCTTAATCATTCTCGAAAAACTGGAAGAGTACAAAGCAATACGGATTTAATGACTCGTTTGATATTATCGTCAGATCCATTAGTTGCATTTAAAAGAAATATAAAACAGAGAAACAAATATTTAAAGGGTTCTGATCTCAGCTTTAATAAATACATTGTTGAAAGTGACGAAGCAGACAAAAGCATGGAATCATTTGAATCAGTGATCACTTCCTCCTCTTCTGAGGACACTGAAACTGAGTGATTATAACAACTAGTTCGGTTTTTATTAACATATTATATGTTATTACCATATAACAGTTATTATTACTTACTTACTTAACAGTGATTATGCTTTATTTTAAATGAAATCAAAAGAATTTTTTTTTCTAAAGGTTAACATGTAAGGAAAACCGACTTAATTTTTCAAATTACCATAATGTATTCACTTAGGAAGTAAAGTTTAGACGAATTTTGACTATTAAGACTATTTTTCTGAACACTTAGCAACAATGATATGCCTTATTTCATTTTTAAATAATCATGTGCAAAAACTCGGTGTTTTTTTAATGGGTACCCGTTACAAAAAAACCGATTACTTTCTTAAAATTAGAGTAATATAGACACTTCAGAAGTAAAGTTTCAATAAATTCTGACGACTCTTTCCGGTTTTCGTAAACACCACAATCAGCAATGATTATGCCTCATTTGTCTTTCATATAGTAATGTAAAAAAAAAAATCTTTTTTTTTTAATGGGTACCCGGTACCGAAAAATCGATTTCATTTTTGAAATAAGCATGGCTTAGTCCTTTTAGGTGTAAAGTTTCAACAAGTTCTGAATACTATTTCGGTTTTTATAAACATATGTCTACGATGATTATGAGTTATTTTACCTTTTTATAAAATTGTAAAAAAAAATTTTTTTTTAATTAAATGGTAACAGATGCTGAAAAACGTTTTTTTTTCTTAAATTGCGGTGATATAGTCCTTTCAGGTGTAAAGTTCCAGCCCATTGTGAAGCCTCCTTCCACTTATATCAACACATTTCCACAATGACTATTTTCATATAAAAATGCAAGAAAAACTCGGTTTTCTCGAAATGAGTAACCGGTACAGAAAAACCGATTTCATTTTTGAAATTAGAGGGGCATAATACTTCTAGGTGTGGAGTTTCAGCCAATTCTGACCTCTCCTTCTATTTTTGTCCATCATTTGTATGGAGTCGCGGCACTGTGTGACGGGTCGAATATGGTGGATATAAAAATTGGACTCCTAGACACAAATACACCCCCTGATCTAAGGGTGCAT
>NW_023469979.1:0-5119 GCF_013731165.1 Rhagoletis pomonella | reverse complement strand
TTTCTAACAAAATTCAATTTGAATTCATCTATTTTCGAAATACTCCAATTTGTGTAAAAGCGCTTACATAATCCAATTATAGCGTTGCCTACGAGCGCGCGCGCGATTTGTCTTCTTGTCTCACTCGAGTGCCAGAAAGCAACTCACAAATGTCAAAAATAGTTAGAGCTTTTTATATTTGTCACTAATTCAGCAGCGCTATCGCGTGTCATGCGTGTTACCGCCACCAGTTTCACTATGAAACTGCAACCTCCAAACTGCAGTGAAAGTCACTCATACGCCAGCGTGGCTGACGAAGTGAATGTGCCAGCGGGAAAACGGCAACAGAAGAAGCAGCAGCAGCAGCGGGTGCAGCGGGTGCAGCGGCGACAATAACGCGGCAAAACAATACAATATAAAATGGCAGCGAGCAAAAAAAAATGGAGAAGAAAAAATTCTAAAATGAAAATGAAATCGGAAAGAAAAACAGAAAAGAGATTTTACTAACAGGATTTGAATGCACGCCGGCCCGACTGAGGCTGTATGGATGAAGGATGAGCGCATGTGGTTGACGTCGAGTCGAGGCCGATTGGGTGTTAAGGGGCTTGCGGTGCTTATGCTTACAGTGTTATTGGTATTGTATTTGTTGTTGTTTGTTGCCGCTTGGGTGTCGAGTGCTGCGTTCGGGGCACAATTAACCTCAGCATGCCATCACTCATACACTGGCACACGGACAACCGTACCTGCAGCAATAGCTGAAAAGTTTCAAGTGTCTGCAGGCACAGTGAAAACTAAGCTAGGTTACGTTTGTGAATGCAAACCTATGCACGTATATACATACATATGTATGTATGCATGCATGCGTGTGTGAGTGCGTGTTGAAACAATAAATAAAAAAACGAGCCAACAAACTTGCCACGAACGAGGTCGCAGCGTTCACACATGGCTGCGGCCAAAAAAAAACCAAACCTTTGGAGGAAAATTGAGGAGGCTTACGCATTGCAAACAAATATGAGAGTACTTGCATTTGCATATTAGGATACCTCGCCACAAAAAAAAAAAAAATTGTTTTCCAATTTCTAGGTGCGCCATAAAGTTTGGTTTATTTTACGTATCCTGCCAAAGTAAATCGGTTCGGTAGAATGGCCAAACGAACGGCGACAAAATTCATGTTGGCGTATTATTTATTGAGAAATTGATAATATCATAGGACTAGAAATATATTATAGAGATACGAAAGATTTTCTAGGAGGCAAGAGAAAATGCTACTCAACTGTCTCTGCTACACAAGACTTACTCACTAACTTGCTTGTAAACCAAAGACCTGGAAATAATAAATAATAGCTATCAAAAATTAATCTAAGTGAGATCCGAGCCAAGCTAACTTAACAGAATCTACGTGTGTAACTGTGGACCAGAAATAAGTTATTTACGAGGAGGAACTGCATTTTGGTCATTTTGGCCTGAGGCAATCTAATGTACCTATGTACGCCCATTTGAAAGCAACTCATACAGATGTACATACTTACATTTGAAGACATACATATGTACATTTGTACGCATACAGCGCAAAGTTCCAAAGTACTACCGTTTGCCTAGTACTACACTTAGGTGTAGCAACGTGGTTACCTCAATCGTGGTTTGAAGAAGGGACTAACAGCACGAACCTTGTAAAAGATGCGGGGTAAGGCGATATGTATGTAAGTATATATTTCAACTGGCAAAGGTAATGAGTCGCGAAAAGTGAGATCTAAGGAAATGACAGCCAGCCATTGAGGCAGTGAACAAGGCAGCTGCGTCCATCTTCAGCACATTCGTCACATTTTTTGCAAGACACTCAAGACAAAAGAGTCATTTATACAAACAAACGGAGGCACATACATACATGCGCACACAGCTTTGCAGAAGTGCCCATACAATGCGCCTTAAATGCCGTTACGTACCTTAGCCAGTGTAAAGCTGCTGCTGCAAGGCTTGCCATGACGACGTAAATATGCATTGGCGAGGACAGCGTCAGCGGCATTAACCAAAAAATGCAAGCAACAAAAAAAAATGTATATTCAACTGATGCCGCCGCTGCTGCTGCTGTTGTTGTTATTGCTGCCGCTGACCTAGTGCCAAAAAAGCAAGACAAAAGCCAAAGTGCTGCACTTTCACGCCATAGGCATTGTGTTGTTGACGTTCAGTGCTTGTTCATGCCGACAAGTGTGCGTTTGTGTGTGTGTGTGTGTTGCATATGAATGTGTGCGGGTGTATGTGTTTATGTGTGCTGCCACTTCGTTTATGCAAAAATTGTCATCATTTCTTCACTGCAGCTGTTTGTTTGCTTGTTTACTTTACGCCTTTGCATTGCTGCCATTGTTGCACCATTTTTACTGGAGCACTGTTCGGCGCATTTTCCAGTGAAAGCCATCGCTTAGAGAAGCAAAAGGCGGCAGAGTACGGAGAACCAGAGGCAACTCGTGCAGAAAAAACATATCTACATACATACCTACGTACAGCAAATGCAAGTGCCAACTGTGAATGCAAACATTGCGACGCGCCAATACTCATTGCCAGAGGGGTGTGACCGAGACAGCTAACAATTTGCTTGCCTCGAGTTGCATGTTGCAAGTAGATAGATATGTGCCTGCTGCATTCGTCTTGAGGCAATACTCTTGAGCGTGTTTCCTTATTGTTGTTGTTGGCAGGCATCAGCTAAAAATGGCACAAAGTGTGCCAATGCTTTTGTTTTTAAAAATTTGTTGTTTTTTTTTTTTTTAAACTAGCACTCGGTTTTCTTTAGAAAATTCCACTTGCACGTGATTCTTTTCTCAGTCAAAATCTTTTGTCTTCAATTTTAGCTTGGTCATTTTTCCAATGGATTTCAGTTCAAGCTTACTTAGTTCCTGGAAATGTGCAGCAGTTTAAAGAGCACTAGATATTAAATCTTGTGAAATATTTTTGATGTAAGTGCATATAAAACTAAGTCCTTCATTTGGGTGCGAGCATATGACATGTTTTGAAGAACACACCAAACAAGAAATTTCTGTTCTAAATTTAAGCAAAAGTCGAAATAGTGGAGTTTTATAAAAAAAATTTCCTTGAAAATCCTTTAGTAGTATTTACTAAAGCAGCGACTAATGCCGAGCATGCATGCAGCCGCAAGACATGGGAATTGAAGTACTTGCCATGCTTATGTCGAGCACTACGAAGAAATAGAATGAAATATCTGACTAACTAGATTCACAAAAAAATCGGTAGGCTTATTTTCTACATACGTATACATATATATTTACATATGTACATCGAAAATGCTTTTTTTTTGGAAATTTCAAGACCTTACCTCCTAATTTGATTCGTTTTTATGAGAAATATTATCGCCTATTTTTATAGATTTTTTAAAGGCCATTTAGAGGTCGCGAGACCTGTCGATTTAGGTCAGAAAATTGGATTTTGTAGATTTATGAGTTTTTGAATGACTATTTTTGATTCGATTTCAAAGATCGAATATGATCTGAGAAGAGGATATATAGGCTTATAAAATTGTATTTAATAATCTATTGTTGGACTAGGCTTGTTGGGATTTTTTATCGGGTAAATCGGGGTATCCTTCTTAATCATATCTTTGAAATTACAAAGTCCTTTACAATAAATCCTGACGTCAGAGAGAAGAAAAATATAAAGGCCACTTTAAATAAAAAAGTAGGTTTCAAACCCATTTATTTATTATTTATTTTATGGTAGAAGAGATAGAAGCAACTTTTTCGATTTAAGTTATTGAAAAGAAATGAATTTCTAAACCGCGGAACTGATCCCGGGATGCCGGGATTGTGATAACGACATCCCGAAAATCCCTGAACGTAAAAAACAAAAAAAAAATTAACATCCCTACTGGGTATGCATTGCATATTTTTAGGACAATGTTTTTATTCGCAGTTTAACTTTTAAGAGCTCTCAGAAAAACCAAGAATTCATATAAAATGACGTACAAGAAATGGAAAAGAAATTTTATTCTATAAAAAAAAAATGCTCGCATATTTATTTCTTCGAGAAAATTTATAGCAAAAGCTTTAAGAGTTTGCATTCGAGGTTGTTAGCTTTAGGAGGGTTTGAGCCCCGAAATCCAGCCTTTGTGTGCGTTAATGATGTATGTATGGATGTACATATGTATGCACATTTTTATATATATAAATATAGTATATGGGTCCATCCATAAAAAATCGACCAATTTTTTTTTTGGTCAGAACATATCTTTTGTCATTCAACGAAGTTGTGCCAAGGGAACAAAATATTAATTAATCAAAAGCTATTATAGTTACTAAAACGGTTTTGGGCTCGCTGGTGTTACTTAAAGTTAAATAAAAAGCATCCGAAAAAAAAAAACATTTCAAGTTTAAAAAATCGTAATCGCAAAAACTTATATAAATTTTTAGTTAAATTTTTTTATACAACACCTCCGACTTATAAAAATATGGTGAAATTTTCAAGGTGTTTTTTTAAAGATATTAATTTTTGGATTTTGAAAAAAATTTTTTAACGCAAACATTAAGCTAAAAATAAATTTAATTATATGATCTTCGTAATTAAAGTCATAATTTAGCCGCGAAAATTGAATTTATGTTTTTCCGATGAAATTTAACCGTTATTTTATTATTTTTATTTTTTCGATCAAGAATAATCGTTATTTTTGGATTTATATTTTTTTAATGTATAACTTTTGATTTTCCTTTCCACTATCGTATAAAAACTGTTATTTTCAGATATAATTTTATAAATCAAAAAATTTTTAAACGAAAAAAATAAAAATTGCAAAATAACCATTAATTTTGACCGAAAAAATAAAGATCCAAGTTTACAAATTTTTCTTCATCTGGAAAAATAAAAATCAGAAAACGATTTTGCAATGATCGACAAAAATTGTGATATTTAAGGGCGCTGGTCACCAATTGTTGTTGCTTTCACTGCACAATGAAAAATTTGAGAGAGAGGGAGAGAGAGAGAGAGAACTGAACTGCATGACCAGCAGCAGTGTCGCCAACTATTTTCGAGTAGAAAAATCCAGACTTTTATAAAAACCCGCTAGAGAAAGCAACAACAATTGGTGACCAGAGATCATATGATCGTCTGGGTAACAGCGCCCTAACGGATATTTTCGGTC
>NW_023469978.1:0-5119 GCF_013731165.1 Rhagoletis pomonella | reverse complement strand
GAAAAGCTGGCAGCACTCCGCAAGGTTGCAGAAATCTTTCAAAATATGCTCGAAACTGTCAAGGAAAAAAAACGCCAAAACTCAACGCAATTTTTATCAACTTCAATCTTGCACTTTATTATATTAAAATGAATTTTGTTTTAGATTCTAATTAAAATGTTTGCAATTTAGGTGAAACCTTGTAGATTTTTTTTAATTTTTGTACAAAGTTTGATCCAAAACCTGATATCTACCACATTTTTTTGAAATCTACCACATTTTTTTCGAGATTCTACCACACAAATTTTTTTGAAGTCCGATCACTGAATGTCTTATCTTGAATCACATACATATATACATATTTTTCACCGGGTAAACCGAAATAAAGTTACGAGCAAGTATACCTGTGCTTCACCCTTTGAAAAACGCGGTTTTTGACCTTAAGCCCAGATTTCGAGGGTGTATTTAAAATTCTGAGTACGCAGATTTTACTACTTGAATAGACCTACAACAAGTGTGAACCTCGAAAAAACTATATAAATTTTTTTTTGTCACACAGTGTAATTTAGATCGTCTTTAATAATCTGTATATCGTCGTTTAAAGTACAAAACTGCGTATCAACGAAATGCAAAGCCGCCTATGTGAGGTTGCATAAATTATTATCTAGATAGTAAAAACACTCACATTTCAAAATGGTTTTTTTTTTTAATAAAGCAATCGCATTTCTGGATAGTATATTTCAGGACGAATGGATAAGGATTTAGCCAACAGCTTCTGTAACCAAATCCAATTTTTGGCAGCAAATGTCAGTTAAGCGATTTTGCAGAATGACGATACACGGTTTTGTACTTAATACGACGATATGCATGTATGAATATGTGTATAGCCAGCAAAAACTGCGGAAAGAGATCCGAAAACTGAAAGAAAGGTGAATAGTAAAGTACCACGAAGGGTTGTGAAACAAATACTTTTCCGGTTGGTTTTCTGAAATTTCTCATTCTGAACTTCACATATGCTTTTTCATAGTTAATTATACTTTTATAAATACTTTTTAATATGTTCGTCTGCCGGCATAAGAACCTGGGACCTCATGAAAGCTTAAAAATAGTCGCACGCTTCTCTGCACACTCAGCTACTGTCGAATACGTATATGTACATGTTTTTAAATGTTCAGTTTGAGCAAATATTTTAATACTATTGTTTTCAAATAACGTGATATTTTTCGGTAGTTGTCGGATACGAATATTATATTAAACTAGCCAATGCCCGCTTACTTCGCGGCGCCTAATAAGAGCTTTTGCGTTAGCCAATGCAAAAGAGCGTTTAAAAACAAAATAAGTCTGTAAAGTCAAAGTTTTTGATTTAAGTTGAAACCACTAAGGCGCAGTATCCTCCTCACACATAGGCAAATAGTAGTAACGCTGTGATACCATATGGAATACCAATCCCTTTTGGTGTCATGAGCTTTACTGATGGTCTTATTTTCACCTGTGAGATCTCTGCCAATCATGCGTAATCTTTTTGTATGATCTTACGTATGCCAATAAAAGTTCTTATAGGGAAACTCAAGAGCACAGAAGTGCATTTTCTTTATAGGAAGGCCAAGAATCCTCGCTGTCCCATAGGATGAAAAGTTTTCCGGTACATAGCTAAATGAGTAGTGTGATCTCTTAAGTATCTTTCAAATGAAGCAGTTGATATACCTACGGTGATCTTTCCTTGTTAATTCACCACTTTTACAATTCGTGGTAAAATTTATGAACTGATTTCAGGGTAGATGCAAGACCGCATGATCGTGCATGAGGGCGTCAGAAAAACTTAACCCCATGCTTCATTTAAACATTTGAAAACTAAATTCGTATAACTTAAACATAGGTCCAAAGCAGACCAACCACACGGGGTTTCTATACATTTCGGCTGCAGCGCCATCCATTGGGCTTATTTTCTGCAAAACCATTGCTTATCATAAAATGAATACGTGTTATGAATTTCTACCTTAACTCCAGCGGCACTAATCGGGTAAATTTTTATCAAAAGAATTTTCTATCATACAGGTACATAGCTCACATTTAAAATTTGAACGAAATCGGTTAATAAATACGATTTTTATAAATAACTCTACTCCAGCACCACCTAGCGAGTTTTATAGTAGCATGTAATTGGACCATATATGTATGTAAGATAACCTCCGACAATCTGACGGACCTCTATTCAGTGTTTTTTGAGTTTATTCCGAACAACGAAAACGGCTATCATTTTATGCAAATAGGTATGTAGATAGGACAGTTTATAGCGAAACTCGTAAAAGCAAAGCTCCATTCTTTGTGAAAAACTTAAAAAAATTCTTCAAAATTTTCACAAAAATTTTACTTTACTGAAAATTAAAGACAAAGTTAGAATAGTTCAATGGGATTTATAAATCTAGGAGAAAATGGTTCCCAATCGAGTGATACTTGCGCGTTTACGTAAATGTATATCGATCCAGCCTTTCCAATAATTATCACTTTTCGCCATAACTACGGTATTGATAACATATGTAGCTGTGTAGAATTTCAGGACGTTAGCGTAAGCAGTTCCAGACATAACCTATATGAGAAGTTCAGTTTGCATGGAAGGAAGGAGCCACGCCCCCTTTCCCAATGCATTTGCAATATATGCATCAGTGCTAAGTTTCAGTTCCCCAGCGTAATTGGTTTTAGTGATATATTGGTTTTTTACGTTTTAGTCTGTATAAGAATTTTAGGAATATCCCGAGCTAAATACCGAGTAAATTTTTGGTCAGAATATTTATTTTCAACGTGTTGCCAAATATGAACCAAGTCGATGCAGCCGTTTAGTAGTTTAGTGAAATGCATTGTAAAGAGAACTGTATGAAATTGTAAAACGTAACGTCTCAGATTTCTTAATTTTTTTGGCAGCAACAACGAAAAGTTTAAATTTTTTTTAGCGAAAACCCTTCCAAACAGAAATAAAAAAAAATTAAGTTTGTGGTTATATCAAGGCGAAATTTTGAGAACGGTGCGTTGCTAACTCTAAATATAAACAAGGACGCACTGGAAAAAGTTAATACGTTCAAATACCTAGGAATAATGATCGACGATAAACTAAAACAAAAAAAAATGGATTCTATATTTTCAATTAGAGCTCTAGCAAAACTGCATTTAATTCCATACATTAGCTTTTGCGTGATGCGCTTGCAAACATACAGACAAACATACCGAAATTTTAGATTTGGCTTCTGTTGATCTAATAAACCCCCTATTAATTTTTCTTTATCATCTATTATGTACAGATATCGGCCTGTTGCAATTTTATTATTCTCAAGTACTCTCGTTTGATACCCATATGGCAACACTTAGTTTATATAGTAAATTTAACTGAATTAAAGTTTTCAAATAAGTGGCAACCCGCTTCAAGAATATTTTCAAAAGTAAGCTTCCTAATCCTCTTTAGTTTAATATTCGTATTGCAATATTTCATTTATTTTACAAATTGCAATGAATACAATCTTTCAATCAGTTGGCAAATCCCCTAAAAATATTTTCAGGATTAAAATTTCCTATCGTCTTTAGTTTGATGCCAATATTGCAATATTTAATTTATGCTATCAATTATATTAAATTAAAGTTTTCAAATAGGTGGCAACCTTCCACAAACATATTTTCAGCTGTAGGCCTTTGTAAATTTCTTTCATTTAACAGCCATATTGCAGTATTCACATTACCGTATCAATTGACCTAAACTGAAATTTTAAACACAGGCAACTCTCTAATTTTTTCTTCTATATTGGAAGCTAAATCTCTAGCGATACAACGGTGAAAACTGCATTCAATTCCATGCTTTCGACTGATGCGCGCACAAATATACAGACAGACAGATATTCAAAAATTCTAAGAATTGTTTATTTGGCTTCTGTGGCTTTAATAAAAACCGACCATATTAATTTTTCTTTAATATCTTTAAGGTACAGACATCGACCTGTTACAATTTTATTATATGTATATCTAGATGTAGATATAGATTTCATTTATTTTATCAATTTAATACAATAAAATTTTTCAAACAGGTGGCAGCCCTTCCTAAAACCATTTTCGGCAATAAAATCTCCTAAACCCCTTCAGTTTGATACCCATATTGCAATATTCAATTTATCTCATAAATTAAATTAAATGTAAATTTTCAAACAGGTGCCAACTCTAAAAAATATTTTTGGCTGTAAGCCTTCTTCAGCCTCGTTCTTTTGACGCCCATATTGCAATATTCATTTTTTCTTATCAATTTACTTAAACTCCGATTTTCAAACAGGTGGCAACTCTCTAATTTTTTTCTTCCTATATTTTAAGTTAGACCTCTAGCAATACTTCGGTGAAAACTGCATTCAAATCCATGCATTCGTTTTCGAGTGATGCGCGAACAAACATACAGACAGACAAACAGACAGACAGACAAAAAATCTAAAAATGGTTGATTTTGCTTCTGGTGCTCTAATAAAGACCCCCCCCACATTAATTTTCCTTTAATATCTATAATGTACAGACATCGACCTGTTACAATTTTATTATATGTATAGATTTATAGATGTAGATATAGATTTCATTTATTTTATCAATTTAATACAATACAATTTTTCAAACAGGTGGCAGCCCCGCCTAAAAATATTTTCGGCAATATAATTTCCTAAACCCTTTCAGTTTGATACCCATATTGCAATATTCAACTTATCTTATAAATTAAATTTAATGTAAATTTTTAAACAGGTGGCAACTCTAAAAAAATATTTTTGGCTGTAAGCCTTCTTCATTCTCTTTCTTTTGACGCCCATATTGCAATATTAATTTTTTCTTATCAATTTACTTAAACTCCAATTTTCAAACAGGTGGCAACTCTCTAATTTTTTTTCTTCCTAAATTTTAAGTTAGACCTCTAGCAATGCATCGGTGAAAACTGCATTCAAATCCATGCATTCGTTTTCGAGTGATGCGCGAACAAACATACAGACAGACAGACAGACAGACAGACAGACAGACAGACAGACAAAAATTCTAAAAATGGTTGATTTGGCTTCTGGTGCTTTAAAAAAGAACCCCCACATTAATTTTTCTTTAATATCTATAATGTACAGACATCGACCTGTTACAA
>NW_023469977.1:2942-5120 GCF_013731165.1 Rhagoletis pomonella | reverse complement strand
AAGTCTCCTGAAGAGAAACAGAGTTTTTCGAATGAAAATTTTATTGCTTTTTAAGAATTTTATAACATTTCTACAAAAAATCGTACAATTTTGCGCGCATTTAGCGACTACTAAATATTTTTTGATTAAAAAAAAAAACAAAAAACCGGAATATATTTTTCGGTATAGAACAATCCTAGGTGGTGAGAGCATTAGAGTTTCTACTTTACTATTTTTTTTTTGTGTACCACCCTAGTGTACAATCACAAGGGAAGTCTATAGATTTTATCTACGTGGGCATTTGTATGTATGCTTCATCAGTTTTGGGGGTTGTTGGCGAACAAATGTTTACGATGGACCGTGCCAACGTTTTTTATTTGAGGAGGACGAAAGGCACCGGAGTAACTGAAAATCACAACAAAATCATACATACATACATATGTACAAAAGTAAACAAGCGAGATAAACACAAAAGCACTCATCTGTATAAATACGTGGAGTAAAAGACAGTACTCATGGAAACATACGTGAATATATTTATGCCCATATTGTCACACTTGGTCACACGCGAATGACCGAGTGGCTAAAAGCGTTGGAAGTTTGTTTAAAAGTTGCCCGACACCCCAGTTCCTTGCATTAAAGGTGTGGAGATGTGTGAGTGTTTGGAAAATTTAAAATACATACTTTTGCAAATACCGCAAATATAGTTTTTCACTTCAAAATATCTTTTATGCCATGCTGATTAGATTAGTGCACTGAGCTTGAAATAGTTATTTGAATCAGGACCAAAAAGGTCTAAAGAAATGTTGAGTTTAAGTTTATACAAAGCCAATAATTTTCTTTCCTAAAATCCATAGCTTGTAATGATTCACAAAACCGTTTGGCCTTGGAAAATCCATCGGGAAATTGTACTAATTTTTATTGATGATTTTAAAAATAATTTGAAATTAGGATGCACACCTTAATTAATTAATTAACTTTGAAGTTGCCAGCCGTAGAACCCAAAGTTATACCTAAAGAAATTTTAAGTTGGGCTTTAGAGTTTGCCATGAGAATAACTGCAGGAGTAATATTTCCAAATTGGTAGCCAAATGACCATCGGTCATTTTCAACAATCGCAGTAGTGTTCGTGACAGGAGGCGACACTTACCTAATTTAGGTTAGCTTAGGTTGTCGCTGTCGCCGATAACACACAATTAGGCTCAGGGCCCTTGTGAGGCCGCATGTGGGATCATCAACTTCCAATCCCCCCTAAAACTCTTTTGAGCTTCACAGTCATTTTAGTAGTTCTTCGATTTCCACGCATCTAAGGCCCTCCAAGTAGTTGTATACCTAAAGTGTAGAGTCTTTGTCTGAATAGAGTAGGGCCAGCTGCGGAATCGTTTTCTTGTTTACAGTGCTCATACACAATATTATTAATACTAGTGTTCGCCCAGCGGTTGAAATTCAACCGATAAAATTAAGGATAGTTTATGTAAGTTGAATGAGCTAAAATAACATTAGTTGGAATGGGTTAAGTGGAGGGGAGTTTAGCTTAGTACTTGGCATAACATAACATAACCATAACATAAGAATAAATAACATAACATATGAAGCATAACACACCACAATATAACATCGCACACTCTTCAGTTGTATTTCCTTTTTAGCCCTTTTTTCACCTCTATCTAAATCTTATTTATTTTGGTTCATTTTATGCCAAATGATGTTGCCTTTGATGCCACATCAAGTGATATCATGTCATGTGGTGAAATTGGGTGTGGTGAGCTGCGGTGTGGTGGAATTGGGTGTAGGAGTTACGGTGTGGTGAATTTAGGTGTGGTGGATTCAGGTGTGGTGAGTTAAGTTATGGTGAGAAAGTTGAGGTGTGGTGAATTAAGGTGTGGTGAATTAAGGTGTGGTGAATTTTGGTGTGGTGAGTTGAGGTAAGTTAAGGTGTGGTGAGAAAGTTGGGGTGTGGTGAATTAAGGGTGGTGGATTTAGGTGTGGTGGATTTAGGTGCGGGGGTTAAGGTGTGGCGAGTTGAGGTGTGGTGAATTTAGGTGTGGGGAGTTAAAGTGTGGTGAATTAATGTGTGGTGAGCTCAGGTGGAGTAAGTTTTTAAGTTAAGATGAGTTAAAGTTAAGGGGTTATGATCTTTATCCTTATCTTCATCTTCATCTTCATCTTCATCTTCATCTTCATCTTCATCTTCATCTT
>NW_023469977.1:0-2932 GCF_013731165.1 Rhagoletis pomonella | reverse complement strand
TTCATCTTCATCTTCATCTTCATCTTCATCTTCATCTTCATCTTCATATCCACCTTCGTTTGTATTTAGGTTTCTTTACTTTTATTCTAATCTTTGCCTTTATCCCTTTCTTCTTCTACATATTCAACTTTACCTTCTTCCTTGCATGAATCTTAATCTTCGTAAATCTGATTTCTAAACTGCTGCTTAGCAGATTTCTTTAATTCAGTATCAATAATAAAGCAATGTCATTGATGCCACATAAAGTGATATCATGTCATGTGGGGAAATTGGGTGTGGTGGTTTGCGATGTGGTGGAATTGGGTGTGGGAGTTAGGGCGCTGTGAATTCAGGTGTGGTGGGCTTAAGAGGTGCGGTGAGTTTAGGTGTGGTGAATTTATCTGTGGTGAGTTGAGGTGTGGTGAATTTAGGTGTGGGGAGTTAAGATGTGGTGAGTTAAGGTGTGGTGAGAAAGTTGAGGTGTGGTGAATTACGGTGTGGTGGATTTAGGTGTGGGGGGTTAACGTGTGGTGAGTTGAGGTGTGGTGAATTAAAGTGTGGTGAATTTAGGTGTGTGGAGTTATGGTGTGGTGAGTTGAGGTGTGGTGAGTTGAGGTGTGGTGAGTTGAGGTGTGGTGAGTTGAGGTGTGGTGAGTTGAGGTGTGGTGAGTTAAGGTGTGGTGAGAGAGTTGAGGTGTGGTGAATTACGGTGTGGGGGTTAAGCTGTGGTGTGTTTCATCTTCGCTATCAATATTAAAGCATACATTTAGGGGGCATTTCCGCCCCAACCATGTACATGTGTGCATTGGTATTGGTGTGACTTTTGAATTGATTTTGTCGCTCTATTTTAAACTGATTTGAAATTTTAAAAATTGCCTGCACATCAGCATCAAAATACCTTTCTAATGATATATAACTGTTTATACCTTAGAAGTATAGTTTAGCCGTAAAAGGGGTGTAAAGGAAACATGATTGCCTATTTATATATATGATTTATTTGCATATGTAAATGCTACTTTTTTCTATCTACTCGTATATAGCACATATTGGAACGTACCAAAAAAGTGGCATTTACATATGCAAACACATATCGTGTAAGAGCGCTATTAGTTACCTGTTAGTCAGTGTCCTGATATGACAGTTACTAACCAACTGGCGTTATGCTTATTAAGGCTCTTTAATTGCTTTACAATTGTGTAAGTAATTTCGTCATGCCATCTGTCGGTCGCTTCCTTAGTAAGCCTTTCGGAAATAAGTACATAAGTGCCTTGTAACTTTATAGGGTTATTTATTTCTTTTCATCGTTTAAATCCTCAATAGGAAGTTTAGTGCAGAATCGCGAGAGTTCATCAGCCTCACACCTCAGCCTACCCTCTGTCAAGCATGCAGCATTTCGTAGCTACCAAAGAGGTAGTCGACACCTTTATGGGGGCTTGCCGCCCGGCTATCAGTGAAAATGTAGATATTAACTTGAGCTATCGTATCGCCTTTTATCACTTTTGTTCCTAAATACATATGTCGATTGCCATCAGTTTAGCCTGAAAAACGTTAAAGTGGCCCGGAAGATGAAAGCTAAGGAAGATTCCAACAAACCTACCCCCAAGCTTTAAGTCATATGCATATATCTGGATGGACTCGCCACTCCTTAAAACGTCTCGTTTCTACTCTTTCCTTCTGAGTACGAAGGTCGTAAACGCTTTAGTGGGCGTCGGGTTGATCAGTGAATAGTACTGTGTCAAACATATTCTCCTACGCTTGGCAGGTATAATCTCAAGGACCACAAAGCTTATGCTAATTTGACCTTTAGAGTGCACATCCAAAGACATCACCTGTTTATCAGGCAGGCATCGTTCAGGTCTTGAGAAAGTCGCGCTGAGGTTCTAGGGTTATTTATAGCAATATCACCTGTGTACGGCAGAGCCATCCTAAGCCGCCTATGGCATCTTCAGGCGTTGAGTAAGGCACGAAAAGAATACAAGTGGTACAAAATTTTTGTCAAAATGATTTCTAGTTAGTGGTGTCAAGTTGGAGCTGCTTATTAGAATGCCATTGCGAAACGAGGGCCTCGAAGAAGTTCTCCCTAATGTGGAATGAGTTAAAACTACTAGCTGGTTTGATGTGGGTTCCAAAATTTTTGATATGAAATTAGTTCAGGAATATTTTGAAATTAGTTCAGGAATATTTCAGGTCCAGTTCGCGATAATTTCGGGACTCCTTTCGGGAATGACTAAGGGCTATTTAGGATAGCTCCCGACTATCAGAACCATTTCTGAACCAGGTCAGGGCTTTTTCAGGACCTCTTTGGGGACCCAACTAGGAACCGTTTCAAGGCTTGTTAGAGATTATTTCAGGACAAGTTCTTTTCTTATTAGACCATTTCAGGGCTTGTTCATCACTATTTCAGGACCAATTCAAGACTAGTTACGGATCATTTTGGGACCTCTTTGGGACTATTTCTAGACTATTTTAAAACTATTTCAAGACTATTTCAAGTCTAATTGGCGTTCATTTCGGGACTAATGAGCCTGCCCCATTTCATAAATGACTCAGGAATATTTTAGGCCCATTTCGCGATAGTTTGAGGCTAATTAAGGAACATTTCAGGACTAGTTCGGGATAACTTTTTAACTAGTTCAGGACCAAGTGGAGACCAGCTCAATACCACTTCAAGTAAATCTCTGGAGTAGTTAGTTCGAAATTAGTCACGAAATGATATTGAACCTTTGCCGAGATACGACCAACATTGCTAAAAAAGGGGCTGAAAATTGGAGTTCCAAAATGCGTCTCATTCAAGGTGCCCACATGCCCACAATTTTATTCAAACAATACCTAATGGCATAAAATTTTATTTCTAATAAAGCGAATTTTCTGTTTCGAGTTAAGTAATCTAGTTGTGTTATTTAAAATTAAGGTTCTATACCTCTAGAAAGAACCCTTTATCAACAAAAAAAAA
>NW_023469976.1:0-5120 GCF_013731165.1 Rhagoletis pomonella | reverse complement strand
CACTTCGCCTTCAGTCCATTGCGTAATTGTTGGCCAGCAGTTTGATGCACCATCAGACGACGGGCGTTTGCATAGCTCCTCCGCACAAATGTCAAAATGATTTACCGTATCTAATCGTAGGCTGTAGTGGCTATTGAGTACTGTTTTTTTCTTCTTTTTTTTTTGAAAATTTGGATAAAAGAATAATACAATAGGACCAGCGAAAAATGCAAGGCGTTTGTTTACTTTGAGACTTTTGTTGTCTATGGCTGCAGCTGACACTGTTTTTATTTACTTATCTCCTTCTTTTTAATAGAAGTTAAATGCAAAAAGTACCGCATAGGGATAATTCTTATAGTATTTCCTTTTTCAACGAAATGTTAACTTAATTTTTAGCAGGTAGTAGTCAAGTTCGAATTGCATTTTTGAATCACCTTTTAGACCTAAGAAAGCTGTAACATGCTGTCCTAAACTTTCACAGACTTTTACGATCCCCTTCAACTTAAATTTTTATTAGAGCTAATGAAATAAGGAATCAATCTGTGTAAAAAGTTTGTTTTTCTCACAATCATTCCCTTCTCGAGCAATGAATTATCAATAAAACTTCATATGAAAATTAAGTAACGGTTGACTGGATTACCGATCCTTATCGACATGATCGACTCGAATACCGCAAACGATGGAACGGTGGGCTGAATTAGTTTTAGATAGATACAGACGTAGTGTATCGCATTAAAATGCAGAAAAGACCAAGTGGGGAAGGCCTTGGCTTCACTTGGCATTTCCAACTGGTTTTAGTTGGCACAGAAGAGAAACGACTGGCGTGCTTTGTTGAAATCGGCCAAAATCGCTTAGGCAGTCCAGCACCAAATAAGAAGAAGATGGAAAAAAGCCGTTTTTTTACTTTGTATAGAGAGTGATGCTCCCCAATGTACATACATATATGTGTAAGTTTAAAACTTTTAGGATTGTATTCGATATCAAAATTTTTGCAAACGTGCCAATCATAGCCAAATAATGTTGCTGCTGCAACGGCTACCTCTTGGACAATTAGAAAGGTCTAGGTAATTTGTTATCCAACGAAACTATTTTCCTGAATTCTCCATTTCAAAAGCCTTAAAACATTATTAAATTTTTTTCGTTAGCTGTTCTCTTTCTCGAGATATTAGAATTTGTCTCGAAAAAGTTCAATTGCCACACTGTGTGGCGCGGGTCTATGGAGCTCTTTAAACTGAACAAGCCGCATCTCTCGTTAGCGATGCGAGGTCTTTGCCCATTCGAAGCCCATAAGGAAAAGCTCGGCATGACGTCAGCCCCTCCTAGAGCCCCTATTATGAAGGATAAGTGGTACAATCATCTTAAAAGCTGTTTCTTCTCAGCACCTTCTCACCCCCGAGGAGCTTTCAGGAATAGCGGTCAGCGACTGTACATATTAGTTGAAGGCAGATATGGGTTTTCTTGCTTCACTTGTAGCACCTTTTATACCTGCTCTGCTCTTTCCCTTAACGTCCACCCGCAGAACTGAAAGGTACTTAACTCCTAGTGTTTCAGCTTTAGGCCTCCCGGTTTCTTCTATATTCAACGTATAAAGTAACTTTGATTAAAAATATAGAAACATTTCCTTCTAAAACTATACACTTTTGGTTTATCTTTGAAACTGGCTCAACATAAGGATGTAGTAACAACGCTGTTCATTTAAGCTTGTGCATAATAATCTGTTTTCATTAAATTTTTGAACTCCGTGTCGTAAGCACAGTATGGAAAGGGCTTAACTCACAACGTCGCTAAAATACAAAATGCCGTAACTAATTAAATATCCAAAAGTAACTTATTATTTGATTACTGTCGAAATTCGACCATTTTTCTAGTTTTTTAAGAGCCTTGGTGAGGTTTTCTAACCTAGGACGTCGTTTAACTTATAAGGTACATAATTACTTACCGGAAAATCTCCTTTGGGACTAAAAAGTGACTACAATTTTTTATATCTTTGAAAGTCTTTGGCAGGACTTAGAAACCACCCGATACATTCCAGTTTATCGATAATTTTGTACATATCGATAATTCAATGAATTACGGAAACACTGAAATCCGATAACTCAACACAATTCGATAACTCTAATAATTTCGATAAGTACTTTTCGATAAATTTCGGTAACAGTGATTTTTTTTTTAACTCCATATTTTTCGAAATCTATCGAAATATTTCGATAACTCGTTAAACTCTCAAAACGTCAAAATCCCATAAGCAGTGATAACTCCATAAACTTATATAACCTTGAAATTTTGATAACTCGATATATTTTGAAAACTCCACAAACTTCGATTCGATAAATGGACGAATTTCTGAAAATCAATAAATATCGATAACTCTATGAGTTGAAAAAACTCGATGCATAACGCTAACCCGATAAACTTCGTTAACTCTAGAAATAATGACAATTCAAAAAATATCGATAACTTGATAAATTTCATTAACTTGACAAATTGTGATAATCCCATAAATCTGTATAGCTCGAAAACTATCCGTAAATTTCGACCACCAAGTTGCTGTCTCTTTAAATTTCGACAACTCAATAAACATTGATCAATTTGAATAATGCGATACGTTGCGATAACTCAATAAACATGTTAATTTGATAAATTTCGATAACTTCAAACTTCGATAATTCAATAAATCTCAGTAACTTGATAACTTTGGATAACTAAATTTTTAATGACTCAATTTATTTCAATTCCTATCGAAAAATTTCAATGAATTCTCTTACCATTTCAGTTATCCTAATGCTTATGTATTTCTCGTGGTTTTCATTTTCGTCTTTATCTTAAATTTTGCCTTCACTTTTTTGTCTTAATCGTTATCATTTATTTCTTCATCATCACATTTATCTTTATTACATTTCAAATACGAAGTAACACAAAATGCGAAAACAACTCGAATTGAACAGGTTGCAACAACAACTATACACAAATACGGAAATTTTTACGCTTTTTTTAAATTTTTAGTTAGTTATGGCATTTTTGCATTTCAGCGACGATGTGGGATACGACCAGGGATGGAAATTAAAAATTTCAAAATGTGCCTAATGGTCTTCAAAAATAGTGCCGAAAAGAAGATTAAAGTGTCACAAAATTAAAATATCTTTCTTTTAAGGTCGTTTAAAACAATATATTTTTAGAATACACTGAGGTAATATAATAATTATTAGATAATTAACCAAATTATTACAGTAAATCACTTTGATGAAGGATTCCTTAGACATATACACATAAATGCATGCTAAAATAATACAGCATTCTAACTACGAAGGGGAAATGCACCGAAATATAGCTAATCTGACGTGTTTACACATATATACGAAATAATGGCGGTGAGACATTTTGACCAGTTTCACCAGTTGATTAATTATTATTATTTTTTTTTTTTTGATTTATGTAAAAGTCTAACTCATAATTACTTTAATTTTTTGGTGCTTTTAATTTTCACTTTTTGTAATTTTTTAATCTATAATGTAGTATGTGATTATTTATGATTGTGCAAAACAGGATGAATTGTGCCAAAAGTGCCTCTGCGAATGAAAGTTCCAAGAATGGCACTATTCTGCCTACTTTTCCATCACTGGATACGATCTTCCCATACTATACTAACGATATGCTGTTGTTCATGCATACATCGACACAAACAAACTTACATATCCAATATAAGTAATATTGTAGCCAGATTTTCATGATTAATGTCCACGCATATGTGCGAGTAAGTGCAGTATTGTCGCTACACCGCCATGTCACGCGCAATTTACATTCATAAGCGGCAAATGTAGGCGGACATAACAGCGCAATTGTCCTGTCATCAGGTGCATTTAATTGCGCGGAATTCGCTTAACATACATATGTACAAACATACGCTTCGGCATCGTTGACTTTGGTTGGTTGTTGTTGCTGTTTAATGGTGGTATGCATCTAATTGGCATAATACATATGCACATACCTACATAAATACGTGAATACATGAATTATTATGTCGCACAAAGGATTAATTTTGTAATTCAAAGGATGAGAGGCGGGAGAAGTTTAGCTAGCTATTCAAGGCAGATGCTCTCTACAAGGCAAGGGAGTGAGTGATGCTGGTTGGCCTAAAAGGTTAAGCGACTAATTTATGTCGTCTTATAATGACAATTAACGCTGATTTATGATAAGGTAATATTTCGCGGACATTCATTAGAAATATTAATGAATAGCAGTGTAATACTTAACTGGGAAATGGAATAGAGAGAGAGCGTAAACGCGAAATAGCAGGATAATTGTTTCGTTTCGTGAGTGAAATATGCAAGACTCTTATCATACATATCTACATAATAAAGCGATTGAATAGTATTTTTTCAAACTTATCATATTTGAATATTTCTTTCTAGAAATCGACATTGTAGAACAAAGTTGTATTGTAGCCCCCATGAACTAAGTTTTAACGAGTCTTTGCACCCCAAATAGAAAATTTAGAGCAACAAGAAAAATATAAAAGTCTTAGCCATTTCTTCTAGCAGATTTATTTTATTTTCAAATATATTTTAATTTTAAATTTTGGTTTTTAAAGTACTTAAAGCATAAAATAAAATTCATACCATAAAATAAAATTCAGCCATAAAATAAAATTCATACGCATTTGCGTAGCTTCTTCTCTCCTCTCTGACATACACTCATACATACTTTTCACTACTATCTTTGTAATAAAAAATATGAAATGTGCCAGCAAAGCCTCTCATCAGAAATGCTAACAATTACATTACATAAAAATGATAAGAAAATCCCATTTGCACAACATGAATATTCAAAAGTGTAAACGACTCGAGCAATGATAGCCAGACACAATGAGCGACGCACCGAGACCACGAATGTAAAGTAATAAGCGTCACCCAACCCCACCTGGACAGCCGGTTGAATGCGAGTAAATATCTTGCCATCCAGGGATCGGATATGCTAACAGGCCAACACAGGCAACACAGTGAATTGCTGTCATTAAAAATGTTGACAAACGTCAGCAAAAGGTGTAACGTAAACACAAAAGGCATTTAACAGCATATCTTCATGCAAATAATAACTTCCTTTCAAAAAAAAGGATAAGTATTGTGGTTGCAGTTGAAAAGCAA
>NW_023469975.1:0-5120 GCF_013731165.1 Rhagoletis pomonella | reverse complement strand
AAAAAAGTCATCTGACTTCCAACTAAGTAAAAGATAACTGTAAAATGCAAAACTGAGAGTGAATGCATAACTGTAACATATGCCTTTATTTACATTTTTGTCCGGTGGTTTTATTATTGTTGTTGGATTGACTTCAATTCGTTATGAGAGAGGAAGTACAGGTGTACCAATAAGAATATACAACAAAAGTATGAATGTCGTTAGAACTTGGAAAGATAGCGGCGGCTGATATAAAAAGCGTTACACCATGTTACAGTTTTGCTCGTCACTATATATATAGCAAACTACATGCAACTATCGATAGTGCTGCCCTATTGGCAGAAAGTGACTATCGGCACAATCGATAGTTGACCAGAAATCATCGCCAACTATCGGTGGCGTCCACTATCGAAAGTTTGCTACCACTATTCCAATATAAGTAAAGACTTGTCAGTGTTGTGAATAATTAAATTACTGCCGGCTAGTTAAGAGGTGCATATACATACTTATGGGTCATTCCATACCAAATTTACACCTCAATATTTTTTGGTGTGAAATATTTTTTTTTTATATTCTTTATCAAAAACAAAATACACCTACTTTTTTCTTTCGTCATGATATTCGAAAATCTCGAAAAAAAACCCAAAATTTTGGAATCACAAAGTATCGTTTTTCAGTTTTTTGCAGTTAACAAACTATTTGTCGGAGAAAATCAGTTATGTAATCAAAATCTGCATAATTACCTCGATTTTGCATTAGAATGTGAGATAGAAAATTTATTTATTAATTATACCCTGTTTGACTTTTATTTTTTTTTTTGCAATCTAAATAGGGCACTAGCACTGGCAGCGTACATATACCTGCAGTTTTGGTTTTTCCATTCTCAAATTTGGACAGTGTACTCCATATAGTTTGACAACTATTTAGATTGAAAAAATAAAAAATAAAATTAAACAGTGTATAATTAATAAACAAAATATTAAAAAATGCTATTTTAATGCAAAAAATGATTGATTTTAATCTATCTCACACTCTAATGTAAAGCCGAGGTGATTACGCACATTTTGATTACGTAGTTTATTAACTACAAACAATTAAAGGCAGATAATTTTTTGTGAGTTCAAAATTTTGGAAACTTTTTTCTCGAGATTTTCGAATATTATGTTGAAATAAAAAATAGGTGTCTTCCTTTTTTCGATAAAGAATGTAAAAAAGAACTATTTCACACAAAAAAAAATATTGTGGTGTACATTTTGTATGGAATGACCCTTATGTAAACTTTCGAGTATGTATGGGCAAATGTATGGATGTACATATGCACATATACATACATTCATATGATCTACAGCGGTGTTTAAGATTTATAAATAGTTACTTTATATGCATATATTTATGCGTTCCGATTTGTATTTGTGTTTCTTTGTTTTGACATCTCCCCGTACTACTGTGAGTAAACAAAGAATAAGACAGACAAAACAAAATCTTTACGAAATACACGAAAAGAAATAGGGAAAAATAAACAAATATGTAAGTTTATACTAAGCCGGACCCAGGAGGGGAGCTTATCACTTGTTGGAGTTTATTATTGCTTGATATTTTCTAATATGTAAGTATTTTAAAATTTCCGGATATTCTCCGCTAAATAGAGCATGGGAATTTAAAATTCTGTTTACTAAATATTCGAGGAAGCTAATTATCTAGACGTTTCTCAATTGAAAAATTTTGATTTTCGACCATTAAAATAATCGGGTGAAACAATTTATGTAAGCATTTTTTATGCAGTGTCGAATTCTACTGACTGTTATAGTTTTCAACAAGATCACTCTTAACGTGGTGCCAAATATATAATTTGCATTTTTATAGAACTAAATGTTGCGTAGTCACCTTTAATTACGGTGACCATATGTATATCTGAAGCAAGAGGACAGTACACATTCTTATTATGTACATATGTGCATTAGGGTGGTAAAAAAAAAAAGTAAAGTCGGAGTCGTAGTCGGGGAAAAAATTCTAAGAAATGGTATAGAATTCTTGAAAATTCATATTTTTGGATCGGAAAACTCTGTTTCTCTTCAAGAGACTGTCAATAACAATACCCAGTGTCTTATTTAACCATTTTTTAATATAATATATTTTTCAAAAGGCCCCAAAAATCCCAGAAAAGGCGATGGGGTGACCCATAAAATATGTTTAGTTTTAAAAAATGTTTAAATAAACAATTGGGTATTATTCTTAAACGCCTTTACTGATTCTTAAGAATTCCATAGATGGAAAACTTTTATCGGTTTGAGCGACCTTTTAAATATTTTTTTGATTTCAAAATTAAAAAAAACGGGATATATTTTTTTGCTCTTGGGGGTGAGAGCATCAAAATTCGTACTTTACTTTTTCACATGCATTTTTGAACCACCCTAATGTACATATGTACATACATATTGATATCTTTGGTAAGGGAACTTTACAGGAATCGTAATATTAAGAAAAGAGTGGGAATATATGAAGAGCGTAAAGGCTTCTTTTCTTATGACTATACCGCAGTTGCAGAAAGGAGGAGAAGGTAAAGCGCATCAAACACTGCCAACGTCAGGGCATCTCATTTACGATTAAGAATCCTGTCGGACGGACGCATGCCTGACAACTGGAATTCAAGTGTGCTCTGGACAATCCACAAAAAGGCGAACTTGACATATGCACCAATTACGGCGGCATAACAGGCTAACCTAATATTCACGCACGCCGCCAATTTATTGTCAAAAATTTCTCATGCACATGCAACTTGTATGAGATCAACCGAAATTGAACGGCGTGCGTATGAAGCTAACTCAATTTCCAATTTTTGTTCTGCGTGACATTTTGATTTGACGTTTCGCTCAATGAAATCAAATGCAAACGCATGCAAGTCAAGTCGGGTGACGCAAAAAAAACAAATTCGACGGCATGCGTACAAAACGCAAGCCGCGAATATTAGGTTAGCCTGTTAGCCTTCTGGGCATCGGCTATACGGTCGTACCGAGCGTATTGTGTGAAAGACTAAAGCTCACCGTCCACGAACTGGTTGAGCCTGATCAGACTGGCGTTAAACTTGTTAAATCCTTAATAGGCCGAGATATGCAGATGATACTGACATCATTGGCTTTAGCATTAGGAACGTGAGCGCGGAATTTTTCAGCTTAGAGAAGAAACTGGTTGGTCTAGTGTTGAACGAATTAAGAAAAAATATCTTCTCTGAACACATGAAGAGTCTTAGCGTATTGGGATACACGTCATTATTGGCAGTTACTATTTTGCAGTAGTGAAGTACTTTGACGACGTCGAACAAAGAGGATAATGGTTTTTTGGAGGCTTTCGCGTGGGCAACGAGTACCGCAGAAGATGGAGTGACGAACTGTTAGAGCTTTTTAACGGTATGGACATAGTTGAGAAATTAGTGACATAGAAGAAAGGGAAACAATTTAAAATTTTCGTCGGCAATCCGGCTGTCCGCTAATCGGAAACTGGACCGAGTGAAACGGCATTTAGAATTCACTCTCATTTTAAAATTTGATTTAAGGTTCTGGCAAACGATGGGAATAATTGTCATGAGAACGGATACTTACTCTCATCGTAGAGTGCAAGTTTCAAGCTGCTAAAATATTGCGTCCGACAAATGTTTTTTATGTGGAAGAAAATGAACAACACCTTCAACAAAAAAAAAAACAATTGCCAAAAGTCAACTTTAAGTCATAGCTACTTCTAAATTTTACTTTATTAAAAAGGCTACAAAACTGCGTACGCAAATCTTTCCACAAACCCCTTGAAAAAAGTTTGAGAGATTTTTCGAAATTTTAAGGCTCTTGGGGCGATCGTAAATATTATCCGATCGGAAAACGGTTTAACATGGTTCAATATGATGATGTTACGCAACTTTTCGCAGTATTAGAACTTTAAAATCAAAAAATAGACTTTTTCGCTCCACCATACTGTAGTCTTCTAATTTCTTAGTAGTTGGTAACAAAGTTATATATGTACTTGAAAATTTTTATTTTTTCAGAAACTTTCAAAAATTTTTGTTAACGAAAATTTTCCGGAACTTCTGGTTTTTCGGGACTTTCGTGGTTTGTTTCGGCGACTTTTCAGGATTTTCCATTCGTGGAACTTTAGGATTTTTGGATAACTTAAAGGTCCAAAGGCAAAGGCTCAATCTTAACTTCGATTTTTATAAACTTCTAAGATAAATATTCAAAATTATAATTTTTTTGTTCAAACACCTCGGTTAATTTTTTCGATATTTTTATGAAAGATTTGATTTTGTTTGCAACTTGTCTGTATTTTTTCGAACTTTTCGTATATATTTTCAATATTTTTGGGAACTTTCAAGAATTTTCGAAAGTTTTCTGATTTTTCCATGGTACATATTTTCGAAAAGTTTTCACATCTATTCACATCACGGTATAGCGCTACTGAACCAATGATTGGTATCTACTCTTCGCGTTTTATTTTTCGGGGTCTTTCGGGTCTTTTTTTCAGGATTTTTCGTGTCTGCGATAACTCGTGTTTAAGTTTTCAGGATTTTTCAGGAACTTTTCGGAATTTTTTGGCACCATTCTATATTTTTTTGGGGTTTTTCTAAAACGTTTAGTTCCACAAGTGCATTAAAATTTTTACTTTGCTGTTTAAAAATGCTTAGAAAACAACAGTTGCCATCTGGTATCAGCAGGCAAACTTAACCTAATGTTTTATCATAGATAGAAAATTACATTCACGTGGCGAGCCCAGTTATCGAGAATATATTATTGTACAACCGAACTACAAAAGAATACTCGGTTAAATAATGAAATACATGCAAAGCAACAAGAAAGGGTTCCTTATGTACATATGTCGCTAAATGGAAATTTTTATCGAGCTTAGTGTTCTTTTGCCACTGGGTTACAAAGAACCGAAGCTAATATGATTTTTGTTAACTGACCCCCCTTTAATAAATATCTTGGGCGGCCATTGTGTACGCAGACTTACATCCGCACATATGTATGTACATATGTAAGTTGTCAGTGCTATAAAGTGCAACAACAACCGAACACGCAATTAATTAAATCACAACAAAATCAACGAAGACGCGTACAAACTTCAAAAACAACAAAACCCATACCAACTTATTAAAAAAA
>NW_023469974.1:0-5120 GCF_013731165.1 Rhagoletis pomonella | reverse complement strand
TTCATCTTCATCTTCATCTTCATCTTCATCTTCATCTTCATCTTCATTTTCATCTTCATCTTCATCTTCATCTTCATCTTCATCTTCATCTTCATCTTCGTCTTCATCTTCATCTTCATCTTCATCTTCATCTTCGTCGTCTTGGTCTTCATCGTTATCTTTTCCTTTATCCTGATCTAAATATGTCCATTCTTTTCTTCATTTACATATTCACCCCCACCATTGTTATTAGGTTAGGTATTTAAATTTTCCTTCCTCTTTGTCTTTATATCAAGGTTTCTTTACTTTTATTTTAATTTCTGTATTTATCACTTTCTTCTTCCCCATACTCAACTTTACCTTCTTCCTTGTTTGAGTCTAATCTATTCATGTACATACAATACATACATTTTATTCCTGAACTGCTGCTTAGCACGTTTCATTAATTCGCTATCAATATTAAAGCATACATTTAGGGGGCATTTCCGCCCCAACCATGTACATGTATGGCATTGGTATTGGTGTGACTTTTGAATTGATTTTTTCGCTCTATTTTAAACTGATTTGAAATTTTAAAAATTGCCTGCACATCAGCATCAAAATACCTTTCTAATGATATATAACTGTTTATACCTTAGAAGTATAGTTTAGCCGTAAAAGGGGTGTAAAGGAAACATGATTGCCTATTTATATAATGATATGCATTTATATATGTATGTACATATGCATGTATTTTGTCTTTACAGAGAAAAGTAAGTAACGAAGATATTATATTATAATCGTTTGTGCCGCAGAAACAAAAAACAAGTAAGCACTTGCTAACACCCCCAAAATAGTTTTCTACTTGTAGCAGTTATGCTGTATACCTGAATGACATATAGTCCTTGGTGAAAAAATTTATTTGTGGCCTGTTGTTCAAGGACATGTGTACATATGTATGCATGTATATATGGATATGTAGACATGGGAAAATTTGCGTAAACAAAGAATAGAGACCGGTTCGCATACAACTTTGGCGTTGCGTTGGCGTCGAATTTCAAAGCAGCCATCCACATATCCAAAATTTGGCAACGCTAAGGCCAACACAAAGCAGAAAGATCGTCGGTCGCCAGCTGTTGCAAATAAATAAAATTAAATGAAATGTTTTTTCCTTTTAATCAAATGAAGGCAAGAAATATATTTTTCATGCTATTATTGATATGAAATATTAATTTATTTCTCGTTAATATGTTAATTTAGTGGCCAAAGTAGTATCTGCCAAGCTTCATTGTAGAACGCATACTTTTAACGTGCGTTCTGTCAAACCAACGCCAACTACAAAGTCAACGCGAAAGTTCTATGTGGACCAGCCTTAATTATCAAATAGTAGTTTGTATTATCCTACAAACATATATATGTATGGGGCTAAACCAGGAATATTCATTTGAAAATGCTGATGTCCTACTTATTTATGAAATGAAAGACAAAATAATGATTTTTATAAATATTATTTATTTATTTATTTATTTATTTATTTATTTATTTTTAGTCTACAGAAAAATGTTTTCTTACAGACAGTTGAGATAAAAAGATTTAGAATATTTAAGTATGTGTGATACATTACAGAGTGAAATAATTATAAATATTAACTTGTAAAGATAACAATGATATTCAATAGCAATTTGGGTAGCTGGCGAGGCCTTGTCTCCAGTCTACTTTTGTGTGCGGCGGGCGGAAAGACCTAGTTTCCGCTCCGCCCTGTTTACAGGCCGTTGATCATGGTCGGAAAGGCCGAGCTTCCGATCCATGTTCCCGTAGTCGTTACTTTGTAAGTGAGGCAGGCGGAAAGTCCTAGTTTCCGCTCCACGCTATAGACGAACTGTTGGGCGAGGTCGGAAAGGCCGAGTTTCCGATCCCTGCTCCTATTGTCCTACGCGGTCGCGGAAATATACGAAGCCGTTACAATTGTACAAAGCAGTCATAGATATTGTGTAATTTTTCCGTTCACGGTTGCAGATATTAGTTTATTTAGTTAACTTGTTGAGCAATGTTTTCTTTATTACAAAAAGCGATTCAGATATGTCGATGCAATCATAATGCTTGTTAAAATCTTGGCATAAACACCGAAAAGCATCATGCATTTCAAAGTTTGATTTACAAATACTCAACACAATAGGTTTAAAATGTCTCGTGGGTCTTGTAGGAATACAAAAATTTATCTCACTCAGTAAAAAGGGACTACTGACCATCCCGTTCATTAATTTAATTAAAAAAAGAACACCAAGCATCTCTCTACGACTCTGAAGCGTCGGCAAATCTATAAGCTTCAGGCGATCCTTGTAGGGTGGGAGATTTTTAGACGAGTCCCAACATAAATTTTTGAGGGCAAATAACAGGAACTGTTTCTGCACTGATTCGAGCCTGTCACTATGAATTTGATAGCTAGGATTCCATACTATAGATGCATACTCCAAAATCGGTCTAACTAGAGAGGTAAAGAGAACTTTAGTGACATAAGGATCGTTGAACTCCCTGGCCCAGCGCTTAAGAAAAGCCAACAATCCTCTAGCCCTAATCACGCAGGAGTTTATGTGAGACTTGAATTCTAGTTTCGGATCCATAGTTACACCTAGGTCAATGAAATTGGTCACTTGCTCAACATTGTGGTCAGAAATCAAATACGAATTTGGATAGAACGATTTTCTAGAGAAGGTCATGAATTTACACTTTTTCAAATTTAGTGACATGGAATTTGCTTCACACCATTCGAAAATGCAGGTTAGGTCAGCTTGCAAATGCTCCCTATCTTCTGCAGTACTAATGTACTTAAAGAGCTTAACATCATCAGCGTACATTAAGCATTTCGAGTAATTCAACACCTTAGGAAGGTCATTTATAAATAAAATAAACAAGACGGGACCAATATGGCTGCCCTGAGGTACGCCGGATGTGACATGTATTGGCCGGGAGGTACAATTTTTAAAAATTACTCTTTGTTTCCTATCCACTAAGTAAGAAGAAAGCCAGCTGAGAAGAATAGGAGGGAAGCCAATTCGATCAAGTTTATATATAAGGGTTGAATGAGATACCTTGTCAAATGCCTTGCTGAAATCAGTGTAAATCACGTCCGTTCGAAGATTGTTTTTAAACCCATTAGACACATAAGTAGTGAATTCAAGAAGATTGGATACAGTTGAAAAACCGTGTTGCGATAGATCAATAGCAGAAGTAATAGAGTGAGATAGTTCTTCCGTAACGATTGCCTCAAAAACTTTAGCAATAGCACAAAGCTTCGCAATTCCTCTATAGTTTACGATGTTAGTCCTACTTCCATTTTTATAAAGTGGCAAGATAAACGAATCCTTCCAGGAAGATGGGAAGACACCCTGTTTTAGGGAAGCATTAAAAATATTTGCTAGAGGCTTATACAAATACTCAGCACAACTTTTAAGAACACTTGTGGGTATACCGTCTGGGCCAGCTGTATATGAAATTTTCAAACAATTCAAATGAATGAGGACGTCCGCAGCAGATATCGATGGTATTCGGATACAATCAAATGATGGCAGATCGAATGGGTAGCTAGATAGATTCGAATTCAGTTGGGAAGATGTAGAACTGGCAGAGTAGTTTGACTCGAAGAAACCAGCAAACATATCGGCAATAATATTTTCGTCACTGGAAACTAAGTCATTTAACTTCAATGTTGAGGGATAACCGTTAGTCTTACGCTTTGTGTTCACAAATGCGTAAAACGATTTGGGATTAGAAACTATATTGAGTCGAACCCTGTTAATATAATTATTGTAACACTTTTTGTTCAATACATTGTATTTATGCCTAAGAATGGAGTACGCGGAGTAGTGAGAAGACAAGCCAGATTTTTTAAAAAGCTTAAATGCTTTGGATTTTTGATTTTTTTAAGCGTTTCAATTCGCCAGTAAACCACTGAGCGTTAGACGTTACGTTAGCTTCCTTAACAAGAGGAATGATTTTACTGAAAATGTGGCGTAAGGAATTGCTAAAATGTAAGGCACTATCTTCAGCATTCCCATCATACTGGGGCCAAGTTATCTTCGATATCTCTAACCTAAGTTTATTATAATCTGCTGTTTTAAATGAGTAACGCTCCGCCCTTGATTTTTTACTGATAAAGCAACATGAGTTGCGTGAATTTATCAAGGACAATTCTAGTGGTGGGTGGTGAGAATCAACAGGGGTAATCAAAGCATAGCTAGGGGCTATTGTGACGTTGGAAACATCGTCCACAAAAACTAAATCCAGACATTTACCTAAGTTATTACTAACAGAGTTGATCTGGTAAAGAGTAAGATCTGACAGATCGTTCAAAAATTGATTGAAGAGATCACGAGAGGAATTTGGTACTAGAATACCATCTATTAGATCCCAAGAAACACCCGCAAGATTGAAGTCACCCAGGACAATAACAGTATCGGAGGGCTTCACCATGGCATGTAGAGAGAGCAGTAAGGAGGAGTGTTTTAAATAAACAGAAAAGCTCGAGTTAGGTGGTATATAAGCAGCAACAAGATAAACGCTAATAGAATGATATCTTATTCGAACGCAGAGGAATTCAACTTCATCGGTGTCAGTGAACTCAATTTCTTCAGAAGAAAGGTCAGTCTGGACAGCGATTAAGACGCCTCCACCTTTTTTATTTAAACGGTCGTTTCGAAACACTTCATACTTAGGACACAAAATTTCCGAGTTGAACACATTCGGCTTGAGCCAGGTTTCAGTAAACACCAGTACTTTGAAGTCACATTTATACATATGTAACATAGTTACTTAGTCAAATTACTTAGTAATTACTTGTATGTAAGAATACAACAAATTATTTATCAGAAGCATTGCCCCTTGCATATTGAAAAAAAGTAATAAAAGCTCTCAAAAAAGCAAAATCGCTACAGCGAAAAGTGTTTGAAAACCCGCATAAATTCAAATCCGCATAAAAAAGAACCGCACAAAAAGAGACCTAAGTGTATAAGTTGAAATTTTATAAGAAATTATTGAACATTAAAAACATTATACCTACATAGATATGTATGCACATATGTGCCTACCTAGTAGATAAAACTGGTCCAAATAGCACGAATCTATTCTTCTGTGCATGAAAATATATACATAAATAAATACATACA
>NW_023469973.1:0-5120 GCF_013731165.1 Rhagoletis pomonella | reverse complement strand
TATTTTTTCGAATGTTTTTCTGTGCTGGCCAAATTGGTGAAATGAACTTTCTCGATGCCAGCTTTTTACGAAAAACAAATGCAAACATTGTTGTTGCCAGGACGTGCACTTTTTTGTGTTTTTTTTGTTGTTGTCTTTTTGCAAAAGCTCGCATGTTTTTAACTTTTAAAAATGGCGTAATTTCCAGAGTTCATCTGGTATTTACTTAATTAATTTACATTAATTATAGGTAAAACTCATTCTCACTTTTTTCTTAGTAGGTCACGCAATATCTCACCCCAGAAACTTGATGCAATAAATCCTTTTCTACGCCACTGCTTGCTACACTTCTCCAGTCAGCAGCTCATATTTCCTGCTTTAAAGTACAAGCTATAAACATTTTCACTAATTTATCAAACTTTCTACCAGTCTATATTTTCACCTTATGTAAGTGAAATTGTTTTTCCCACAGTATCTGGTTTTCTTCACCATTTTCCACTTTCCCTCTCTCTGGCTGCTCTCACTATCCTTTGGATTCTGCTTTTATAGTGGCAGCAATAAATTTTAAATGCTCATTTGATGAATGTCTTGGCGGCGAATGAAAGGCGGGTCGACCATAAAAAACAAACGGCCAAACGACGAGCCAGTGCGTTGGTTGTTCCGTGGCTAGGAATTAAGGGTGAAACTGCATAAGACAACCAATTTTTTAAATGTGACTTTCCACTTCGAACTGCGAACGTTGGCGCTGTTGCGCATTCATTATGGCGCCGATTGTGTTTGTGATTTTTATCGGAGTTTTAGCTGAGTTGCTAAAATTTTTTACAGCCTAACCCATTTTATTGGCTCCCTTGATTTTGCTTTCTTGGCAGGTATGAAATGACATGAATAAAAGAGGCTTATACTACGCTAACTAATTTATATGAGTAGCTTTAAAGCGCATAAGTAATAAGATAAAACAGTCGCCAGTGTTCGGAAATGTTGTATTTAGTTACGATTAAATATGGTAATGGTCAGAGTTCTGATTAGGGTAATAGAAATTTTATTGTAATGTTAATGGTTGGGGTAGTTGCAGATACTGATAATGGTAATTGAAATGATAATGGTAATTGTAATGGTAATGGAACTGCTTATTGTAATAGTAATAGTTACGGTAATTGTAGTGGTCATTGTAATGGTAATGATAAATGTTACAGTTATGGTAATGGTAAAGGCAATGGTAATGGTAAAGGCAATGGTAATGGTAATGGTTACGGAATTTGTAATGGAAATGTTACGGGATTTGTATTGGCAATAGTAGTAGTATCTAATCTAACGGTAATGGAATTGGTAATGGTAATAGTAATCTAAACATTATTTTATTTAACAGTTTTCTGCTTCCATGCAATTCTAAGAAAAAAACTTTACATTCAACAATTTTTATGAGCTCGAGGCCGTATTAAGTGCAAATTTATTGTGGAACATATTGTTGCTTTTCCACAATAAATTTGCACTTAATACGGCCTCGAGCTCATAAAAATTGTTGAATATAATTGTTATAAGGCCATAAAAATAACGAAAAACAAAAAAAACCTTACTGTAAATAGGCTTTCCCTCCACCAATGATAAGGAGTAGAGCCTTATCATAAAAGAGTAACAACATTTTTAAATCGAGCCAAGATGCCCAAAGACGGAAGTAAATTTTGCGCAAGAAAATATCTGGTACCGAACCCTCCTTATGTTGCTGTGTGTTTTAATTTAAGAAAATAATATGTTTATCGTCGTTTAAAGACAAAACCGCGTATCAACAAAATGCAAAATCGCGTATGTGAGGTAGCATTAATTATTTTCTAGAGAGTAAAAACACTCATATATCAAAATGGCCCTCTCTTTTATAAAGTGTACAATCGCCCGATTGTAATGAAGGAGCACCCTAATGGCCTCTCTGCACCTTTGCACCACTTTACGGTTACGGCAAAAAGAAAGTGTGGAAAGTAAAAGCACTCCGATAACAACCGTCTAACCGAGCGCACACGGGAAAACGGCCACCACAGATTTCCGGACGTAATTAACATATATTTTCACTCCGTATATATGTACTTATAACGTTTATTCAAAAAGCGAGTGGTTTTTATTTAAAACAAGCGCGAAAAATCCTTGCGCGTTGCCATAAAGCAATCGAAGCTTTTTGAAAATACAAAAACGGCCTTTGGTTTAAATGCTCAGGAAATTCGCTATTCTTGTTCATTAAGGATGCTAAAAATGTCTCTAACCTAAATATTAACTATTTAGATTTTTACTGGCTTCCTTGTTTATATATTTTCAAGCTCATGCAAGTAGCTTATACGCAGTGTCCCACCAGCCTACAAATGAACAAAAATAATTCGCGGACATGTGGCAAAACTAAACAATAAACCATTACATAACCCAAACAAATTCCGTTGTTGTTATGCTACAAAACTATAACTGCGCATGTACTTTCAGTACGATTCTAAATTTTAATATTACATAGCCGCAAAGTCCCCTCCCTATGTACTTTGTATATCAGCTGGCATACCTATATACAATGTGCATATCCCACCAAAGCCGCCATCCACTCAGTTTGTTCTAAAGCTTATCGGGAATTTTTGTGTGGCCCTAGTTTTTTTGCAGTAAGCAAAAGCTTGTAAAAGTCAGGAATCAAAAAAAAATATTAGAACCGCTTGTTTTCTGCTTTTTGTTTCACAGTTTACATAATTACATATGTATTTTTTGTGGAACGTTATCCATTGAGTTGTATAATGACAGATCGCCCCTCGGCAGACATTGGTAAACTTCAGAGTGTATTTCTGCCTTGAAAAAGCTTCTCATAAAAACCATTTACCGTTCGGAGGCGGCGTAAAACTGTAAGTGCCTCTTATTCATTGGCGGATTCACTGGGCGTCGATTGCCCTTTCACCTCTCTCCGTTAGCCCAAAAAATTGTAAATTTACGAAAGTTCGAATAAACTAAATAGTTAACTAAACTGTAAAATGAATTGAACTGGTTTCTTGTTGTGAATATCGTTCCAATGTGCTGTGATTGTGGATATATTTCCAAAAAAGTTTTCTTTAGTTCTTGAACACCTTGAAAGAGCGCGATTCAAAGAGAGTTGCAGGTTTGGCGGGAACACTGGAAACTTTGGCCGAAAAAAAAACAGAATATACCTTGGACTATTTACAATGATATGACCGTGACATCTTCTTCTTCTTCTTTTTTGGCGCTGTAACCGCCTAAGCGATTTTGGCCGAGTTCAGCAAAGCACGCCAGTCGTTTCTCCTCTGTGCCAACTGACGCCAATTGGAAACGCCAAGTGAAGCCAAGTCCTTCTCCACCTGATCTTTCCATCGCAGTGGGGGCCTCCCTCTTCCTCTGCTACCACCAGCGGGTTTCGAGTTGAATACTTTCAGAGCTGGAGCGTCGGTGTCCATTCGAACGACATGACCAAGCCAGCGGAGCCGCTGTATTTTAATTCGCTGCACTATGTCCATATCGTTGTAAAGCTCATACAGCTCATCGTTCCATCGTCTGCGGTACTCGCCGTCGCCAACGCGTAAAGGACCGTAAATCTTCCGCAAAATCTTTCCCTCAAACACCCCAAGAGCCGCCTCATCGGATGTTGTCATTGTCCATGCTTCTGCGCCATATACCAGCACGGGCATGATGAGTGACTTATAGAGCGTGGTTTTCGTACGTCGAGAGAGGACTTTACTCCTGAATTGCCTACTCAGTCCAAAGTAGCACTTGTTGGCAAGAGTGATTCTACGTTGGATTTCAATGCTGACATTATTATCGGTGTTAATGCTGGTTCCCAAGTAAACGAAATTCTCTACTTTCTCGAAATTGTAACTGTCAACAGTGACGTGGGTGCCAAGGCGCGAATGTGCTGACTGTTTGTTTGATGACAGGAGATACTTCGTCTTGTCCTCGTTTACCACCAGACCCATGCGCTTTGCTTCCCTATCCAACTTGGAAAAGGCAGAACAGACTTCGCGGTTTTTGTTACCGATGATGTCGATGTCATCGGCATAAGCCAGCAATTGCACGCTCTTGTAGTAAATTGTTCCTGAGCGGTTCAGTTCTGCAGCTCTTATTATCTTCTCCAACATCAGATTAAAGAAGTCACATGAAAGGGAGTCGCCCTGTCTGAAACCCCGTTTTGTGGCGAACGGCTCGGAGAGGTCTTTTCCAATTCTGACGGAGCTGGTGGTATTGCTCAACGTCATTTTACACAGCCGTATGAGTTTTGAGGGGATGCCAAATTCAGACATAGCGGCGTATAGGCAACTCCTTTTAGTGCTGTCAAGAGCGGCTTCAAAGTCGACAAATAGGTGGTGAGTGTCGATCCTTTTTTCGCGGGTCTTTTCCAAGATTTGGCGTATTGTGAATACCTGGTCTATGGTGGATTTGCCAGGTCTAAAGCCACACTGATAAGGCCCAATCAGTTTATTGACGGTGGGCTTCAGTCTTTCACACAATACGCTCGATAAGACCTTGTAACCTATGCTTAGAAGGCTGATCCCGCGGTAGTTGGCGCGAATGGCGGGGTCACCTTTCTTGTGGATTGGGCAGAGCACACTTAAATTCCAGTCGTCGGGCATGCGTTCATCTGACCATATTCTGCACAAGAGTTGATGCATGCACCTTATCAACTCCTCGCCGCCGTACTTGAATAGCTCAGCTGGCAGGCTGTCAGCTCCAGCGGCTTTGTTGTTTTTCAGCCGCGTTATTGCTATACGTACCTCGTCATAGTCAGGCGGTGGAACGTCGACTCCGTCATCATCGACTGCGGGCTCGGGTTCTTCTTCTCCACAACTTTCTGTGCTGCTGCCATTTAGCAGGGCGGAAAAGTGTTCCCTCCATAATTTAAGTACGCTCTGGACATCAGTTACTAGGTCGCCATTATTGTTCTTACAGGAGTGCGCCCCGGTCTTTAAACCTTCCGTAAGTCGCCTAACTCTCTGGTAAAATTTTCGGGCATTCCTCCTGTCGGCCAGCATTTCAAGCTCTTCGCACTCACGTATTTCTGCCTCTCTCTTCTTGTTGCGGCAAATACGTCTCGCTTCCCTCTTCAGATCCCTATAGCGGTCCCACATAGCGCGCGTTGCGCCCGATCGCAGCGTGGCCCTGTAGGCGGCATCTTTTTT
>NW_023469972.1:0-5120 GCF_013731165.1 Rhagoletis pomonella | reverse complement strand
ATGTTTAGACTTTGTTGCTTTTCAATTTTTCCTAATAAACAATCGTGGTACAAAGCTCAATGAAAATATTAAAAATAGTTTTTATTTTTATTTTATTTATTTGTAATATTCTTAAGCTCTTCAATGTGTATATCGTAATTTCTCTCTTTTCCTTGTCAATAATCCTAGGGTTAGTGAAATCAGCTGTGTGGCCGCTGATTAATAGTGCTGTGATATGACTGTGCTGTGTGTTTGTTATTAACTGACTTCAAAAAAAGGAGGAGGTTATCAGATTGTCGGAATATTTTTTATTTTTTTCTTTATGTATGTTACCGCTCAGCCACGTTACCACGTTAACCGATTTCGGTAATTCTTTTTTCATCGGAAAGGTGGTACCTCAAGGGTGGTCCCCTACTAATTTTGTTTAGATCCGATAAATGGATCGTGAAGAAATTAACTATAATCTTAAATTTTTATATGAGAATTGAAGTGGTTTTTTTTTGCTTAAAATTACTTGTCTTATATCTGTTTCATGTGAGGCTATGCGAACACGTAATGCGCGAGTAATAATAAAACACGTTTATCTATACATATAATAAAATTGTAACAGGTCGATGTCTGTACATTATAGATATTAAGGAAAAATTAATGTGGAGGGTCTTTTTTAGAGCACCAGAACCCAAATCAACCATTTTTAGAATTTTTGTCTGTCTGTCTGTATCTTTGTTCGCGCATCACTCGAAAACGAATGCATAGATTTGAATGCAGTTTTCACCGATGTATTGCTAGAGGTCTAGATTAAAATTTAGGAAGAAAAAAATTAGAGAGTTGCCACCTGTTTGAAAGTTGGAGTTTAAGTAAATTGATAAGAAAAAATGAATATTGCAATATGGGCGTCAAAAGAAAGAGAATGAAGAAGGCTTACAGCCAGAAATATTTTTTAGAGTTGCCACCTGTTTGAAAAATTTACATTTAATTTAATTTATAAGATAAATTGAATATTGCAATATGGGTATCAAACTGAAAGGGGTTAGGAAATTATATTGCCGAAAATATTTTTAGGGAGGGCTGCCACCTGTTTGAAAAATTTTATTGTATTAAATTGATAAAATAAATGAAATCTATGTCTACATCTATACGTATAATAAAATTGTAACAGGTCGATGTCTGTACCTTATAGATATTAAAGAAAAATTAATATGGTGGGTTTTTATTTAAGCTACAGAAGCCAAATAAACAATTTTTAAATCTCTGTCTGTCTGTATATTTGTACGCACATCAGTCGAAAACATGGAATTAAATGCAGAGTTTTCACCGATGTATCGCTAGAGATCTAGCTTCCAATATAGAAGAAGAACTTAGAGAGTTGCCACCTGTGTTTAAAATTTCAGTTTAGGTCAATTGATACGGTTAAGTGAATACTGCAATATGGCTGTCAAAAGAAAGAAATTTACAAAGGCTTACAGCTGAAAATATTTTTGGGGAAGGTTGCCACCTATTTGAAAACTTTAATTTAATTTAATTGATAGCATAAATTAAATATTGCAATATTGGCATCAAACTAAAGAGGCTAGGAAATTTTAATGCTAAAATATTTTTAGGGGATTTGCAAACTGATTGAATAATTGTATTCATTAAAATTTGTAAAATAAATGAAATATTCTTGAAGCGGGTTTGAAAACTTTAATTCAGTTAAATCTATACATATAATAAAATTGTAACAGGTCGATATCTGTACATTATAGATATTAAAGAAAAAATTAATGTGTGGGGTCTTTATTAGAGCACCAGAAGCCAAATCAACCATTTTTAGAATTTTTGTCTGTCTGTCTGTCTGTCTGTATGTTTGTTCGCGCATCACTCGAAAACGAATGCATGGATTTCAATGCAGTTTTCACCGATGTATTGCGAGAGGTCTAACTTAAAATATAGGAAGAAAAAATTAGAAAGATGCCACCTTTTTGAAAATTGGAGTTTAAGTAAATTGATAAGAAAAAATGAATATTGCAATATGGGCGTCAAAAGAAAGAGAATGAAGAAGGCTTACAGCCAAAAATATTTTTTTAGAGTTGCCACCTGTTTAAAAATTTACATTAAATTTAATTTATAAGATAAGTTGAATATTGCAATATGGGTATCAAACTGAAAGGGTTTAGGAAATTATATTGCCGAAAATATTTTTAGGGGGGGTTGCCACCTGTTTGAAAAATTGTATTGTATTAAATTGATAAAATAAATGAAATCTATATCTACATCTAGATATACATATAATAAAATTGTAACAGGTCGATGTCTGTACCTTATAGATATTAAAGAAAAGTTAATATGGTGGGTTTTTATTAAAGCCACAGAAGCCAAATAAACAATTTTTAGAATTTTTGAATATCTGTCTGTCTGTATATTTGTACGCGCATCAGTCGAAAACATGGAATTGAATGCAGTTTTCACCCTTGTATCGCTAGAGATTTAGCTTCCAATATAGAAGAAAAAATTAGAGAGTTGCCACCTGTGTTTAAAATTTCAGTTTAGGTCAATTGATACGGTAATGTGAATACTGCAATATGGCTGTCAAATGAAAGAAATTTACAAAGGCCTACAGCTGAAAATATGTTTGTGGAAGGTTGCCACCTATTTGAAAACTTTAATTTAATATAATTGATAGCATAAATTAAATATTGCAATATTGGCATCAAACTAAAGACGATAGGAAATTTTAATATTGAAAATATTTTTAGGGGGTTTGCCAACTGATTGAAAAATTGTATTCATTGAAATTTGTAAAATAAATGAAATATTGCAATACGAATATTATACTAAAGAGGATTAGGAAGCTTACTTTTGAAAATATTCTTGAAGCGGGTTGCCACTTATTTGAAAACTTTAAGTCAGTTAAATTTACTATATAAACTAAGTGTTGCCATATGGGTATCAAACGAGAGTACTTGAGAATAATAAAATTGCAACAAGCCGATATCTGTACATAATAGATGTTAAAGAAAAATTAATAGGGGGTTTATTAGATCAACAGAAGCCAAATCTAAAATTTCGGTATGTTTGTCTGTATGTTTGCAAGCGCATCACGCAAAAGCTAATGTATGGAATTAAATTCAGTTTTGCTAGAGCTCTAATTGAAAATATAGAATCCATTTTTTCTTTTGTTTTAGTTTATCGTCGATCATTATTCCTAGGTATTTGAACGTATTAACTTTTTCCAGTGCGTCGTTGTTTATATTTAGAGTTAGCAACGCACCGTTCTCAAAATTTCGCCTTGATATAACCACAAACTTAATTTTTTTTATTTCTGTTTGGAAGGGTTTTCGCTAAAAAAAATTTTAACTTTTCGTTGTTGCTGCCAAAAAAATTAAGAAATCTGAGACGTCACGTTTTACAACTTCTTACAGTTCTCTTTACAATGCATTTCACTAAACTACTAAACGGCTGCATCGACTTGGTTCATATTTGGCAACACGTTGAAAATAAATATTCTGACCAAAAATTAATCGGTATTTAGCTCGGGATATTCCTAAAATTCTTATACAGACTAAAACGTAAAAAACCAATATATCACTAAAACCAATTACGCTGGGGAACTGAAACTTAGCACTGATGCATATATTGCAAATGCATTGGGAAAGGGGGCGTGGCTCCTTCCTTCCATGCAAACTGAACTTCTCATATAGCTTATGTCTGGAACTGCTTACGCTAACGTCCTGAAATTCTACACAGCTACATATGTTATCAATACCGTAGTTATGGCGAAAAGTGATAATTATTGGAAAGGCTGGATCGATATACATTTACGTAAACGCGCAAGTATCACTCGATTGGGAACCATTTTCTCCTAGATTTATAAATCCCATTGAACTATTGTAATTTTGTCTTTAATTTTCAGTAAGGTAAAATTTTTGTGAAAATTTTGAAGAATTTTTTTAAGTTTTTCACAAAGAATGGAGCTTTGCTTTTACGAGTTTCGCTATAAACTGTCCTATCTACATACCTATTTGCATAAAATGATAGCCGTTTTCGTTGTTCGGAATAAACTCAGAAAACACTGAAGAGAGTTCCGTCAGATTGTCGGAGGTTATCTTACATACATATATGGTCCAATTACATGCTACTATAAAACTCGCTAGGTGGTGCTGGAGTAGAGTTATTTATAAAAATCGTATTTATTAACCGATTTCGTTCAAATTTTAAATGTGAGCTATGTACCTGTATGATGGAAAATTCTTTTGATAAAAATTTACCCGATTAGTGCCGCTGGAGTTAAGGTAGAAATTCATAACACGTATTCATTTTATGGTAAGCAATGGCAAGCGCTGCAGCCGAAATGTATAGAAACCCCGTGTGGTTGGTCTGCTTCGGACCTATGTTTAAGTTATACGAATTTAGTTTTCAGATGTTTAAATGAAGCATGGGGTTAAGTTTTTCTGACGCCCTCATGCACGATCATGCGGTCTTGCATCTACCCTGAAATCAGTTCATAAATTTTACCACGAATTGTAAAAGTGGTGAATTAACAAGGAAAGATCGCCGTAGGTATATCAACTGCTTCATTTGAAAGATACTTAAGAGATCACACTACTCATTTAGCAACGTACCGGAAAACTTTTCATCCTATGGGACAGCGAGGATTCTTGGCCTTCCTATAAAGTAAATGCACTTCTGTGCTCTTGAGTTTCCCTATAAGAACTTTTATTGGCATACGTAAGATCATACAAAAAGATTACGCATGATTGGCAGAGATCTCACAGTTGAAAATAAGACCATCAGTAAAGCTCATGACACCAAAAGGGATTGGTATTCCATATGGTATCACAGCGTTACTACTATTTGCCTATGTGTGAGGAGGATACTGCGCCTTAGTGGTTTCAACTTAAATCAAAAACTTTGTCTTTACAGACTAATTTTGTTTTTAAACGCTCTTTTGCATTGGCTAACGCAAAAGCTCTTATTAGGCGCCGCGAAGTAAGCGGGCATTGGCTAGTATAGAACTTGCATTTATTGATTTGAATCTTCAAGTGGGCTTCGCTGAGTTTCGCAAGCACTCGAGAAATATCACTTATGTGTTCCTGTAGACTTGTAGAAAAAATGAAAATATCGTCCAAACAACACGTATTTTATTTATCAAGTCTCGCAAG
>NW_023469971.1:0-5120 GCF_013731165.1 Rhagoletis pomonella | reverse complement strand
TTGAAAATATTCTTGAAGCGGGTTTGAAAACTTTAATTCAGTTAAATTTATAATATAAACTAAGTGTTGCCATATGGGTATCAAACGAGAGTATTTGAGAATAATGAAATTGCAACAGGCCAATATCTGTACATAATAGATGTCAAAGAAAAATTAATAGGGGGTTTATTAGATTAACAGAAGCCAAATATAAAATTTTGGTATGATTGTCTGTATGTTTGTAAGCGTATCAAGCAAAAGCTAATGTATGGAATTAAATGCATTTTTCACCGACGTACATATTGCTAGAGCTCTAATTGAAAATATAGAATCCATTTTTTTTTTTTTGTTTTAGTTTATCGTCGATCATTATTCCTAGGCATTTGAACGTATTAACTTTTTCCAGTGCGTCGTTGTTTATATTTAGAGTTAGCAACGGACCGTTCTCAAAATTTCGCCTTGATATAACTACAAACTTAATTTTTTTTTTTCTGTGTGGAAGGTTTATCGCTAAAAAAAAATAAAACTTTTCGTTGTTGCTGCCAAAAAATTAAGAAATCTGAGATGTCACGTTTTACAATTTCATACAGTTCTCTTTACAATGTATTTCACTAAACTACTAAACGGCTGCATCGACTTGGTTCATATTTGGCAACACCTTGAAAATAAATATTCTGACCAGAAATTTACTCGGTATGTAGCTCGGAATATTCCCAAAATTCTTATAAAGACTAAAACGCAAAAAACCAATATATCTCTAAAACCAATTACGCTGGGGAACTGAAACTTAGCACTGATGCATATATTGCAAATACATTGGGAAAGGGGGCGTGGCTCCTTCCTTCCATACAAACTGAACTTCTCATATAGCTTATCTCTGGAACTGCTTACGCTAACGTCCTGAAATTCTACACAGCTACATATGTTATCAGTACCGTAGTTATGGCGAAAAGTGGTTATTAATTGGAAAGGCTGGATCGATATACATTTACGTAAACGCGCAAGTATCATTCGATTGGGAACCATTTTCTCATAGATTTCTAAATCCCATTGAACTATTGTAACTTTGTCTTTAATTTTAAGTAAGGTAAAATTTATGTGAAAATTTTGAAGAATTTTTTAAAATTTTTTTTGCTTTTACGAGTTTTGCTATAAACTGTCCTCTCTACATACCTATTTGCATAAAATGATAGCCGTTTTCGTTATTCGGAATAAACTCAAAAATCACTGAATAGAGTTCCGTCAGGTTGTCGGAGGTTATCTTACATACATATATAGTGGTGCTGGAGTAGAGTTATTTATAAAAATCGTATTTATTAACCGATTTCGTTCAAATTTTAAATGTGAGCTATGTACCTGTATGTTGGAAAATTCTTTTGATAAACATTTACCCGATTAGTGCCGCTGGAGTTAAGGTTTAAATTCATAACACGTATTCATTTTAAGGTAAGCAATGGTTTTGCAAAAAATGAACCCAATGGATGGCGCTGCAGCCGAAATGTATAGAAACCCCGTGTGGTTGGCCTGCTTTGGACCTATGTTTAAGTTATACGAATTTAATTTTGAGATGTCTAAATGAAGAATGGGGTTAAGTTTTTCTGACGCCCTCATGCACGATCATGCGGTCTTGCATCTACCCAGAAATCAGTTCATACATTTTACCACGAATTGTAAAAGTGGTGAATTAACAAGGAAAAATCACCGTATTTAGGTATATCAATTGCTTCATTTGAAAGATACTTAAGCGATCATTTAGCAATGTACCGGAAAACTTTTCATCCTGTGGGACAGCGAGGACTCTTGGCCCTCCTATAAAGAAAACTCACTTCTGTACTCTTGAGTTTCCCTATAAGAACTTGTATTGGCATACGCATCGCACCAACGTTGTAGTTGCAAGATCATACAAAAAGATTACGCATGATTGGCACAGATCTCACAGGTGGAAATAAGGCCATCAGTAAAGCTCATGACACCAAAGGTATTCCATATGGTACCACCGCGTTACTATTATTGGCCTATGTGTGAGGAGGATACTGCGCCTTAGTGGTTTCAACTTAAATCAAAAATTTTGACTTTACAGACTAATTTTGTTTTTAAACGCTCTATTGCATTGGCTAACGTAAAAGCTCTTATTAGGTGCCGCGAAGTAAGCGGGCATTGGCTAGTCTATACATCTATACATATAATAAAATTGTAACAGGTCGATGTCTGTACATTATAGATATTAAAGAAAAATTAATGCGGGGGGTCTTTATTAGAGCACCAGAAGCCAAATCAACCATATTTAGAATTTTTGTCTGTCTGTCTGTCTGTCTGTCTGTCTGTCTGTCTGTCTGTATGTTCGTTCGCGCATCACTCGAAAACGAATGCATGGATTTGAATGCAGTTTTCACCGATGTATTGCTAGAGGTCTAACTTAAAATATAGGAAGAAAAAAATTAGAGAGTTGCCACCTGTTTGAAAATTGGAGTTTAAGTAAATTGATAAGAAAAAATGAATATTGCAATATGGGCGTCAAAAGAACGAGGCTGACGAAGGCTTACAACCAAAAATATTTTTAGAGTTGCCACCTGTTTGAAAATTTACATTTAATTTAATTTATGAGATAAATTTAATATTGCAATATGGGTATCAAACTGAAGGGGTTTAGGAAATTTTATTGCCGAAAATAGTTTTAGGGAGGGCTGCCACCTGTTTGAAAAAATTTTATTGTATTAAATTGATAAAATAAATGAAATCTATATCTACATCTAGATATCTATATATACATATAATTAAATTGTAACAGGTCGATGTCTGTACATTATAGATATTAAAGAAAAATTAATGTGGGGGTCTTTATTAGAGCACCAGAAGCCAAATCAACAAGTTATAGAATTTTTGTCTGTCTGTCTGTATGTTTGTTCGCGCATCACTCAAAAACGAATACATGGATTTGAATCCAGCTTTCACCGATGTATTGCTAGAAGTCTAACTTAAAATATAAGAGGGAAAAAATTAGAGAGTTGCCACCTGTTTGAAAATTGGAGTTTAAGTAAATTGATAAGAAAAAGTGAATATTGCAACATGGGCGTCAAAAGAAAGAGGTTTAAGAAGGATTACAGCCAAAGATATTTTTTTAGAGTTCCCACCTGTTTGAAAATTTACATTTAATTTAAATTATAAGATAAATTGAATGTTGCAATATGGGTATCAAACTGAAGGGGTTTTGGAAATTTTATTGCCGAAAATATTTTTAGGGAGGGCTCCACCTGTTTGAAAAATTTTATTGTATTAAATTGATAAAACAAATGAAATCTATATCTGTACTTATAATAAAATTGTACCATCTGATGTCTGTACATTATAGCTATTATAGAAAAATTAATGCGGGGGTCTTTATTAGAGCAACGGAAGCCAAATCAGCCTGAATGTTTGCACGCGCATAACTCGAATACCAATGCATGGAATTGAATGCAGTTTTCACCGATGTATCGCTAGAGGTCCAGCTTACAATATAGAAGAAACAGATTAGAGAGTTACCACCTGTTTGAAATTTTCAGTTTAAGTAAATTGATACGATGAAGTAAATATTGCAGTCTGACTGTCAAAAGAAAGAGGTTTGCAAAGGCTTGCAACTGAAAATAATTTTGTGGAAGGTTGCCACCTGTTTGAAAACTTGTTTTAATTTAATTCATAACATAAATTATATATTGCAATATCGGCATCAAACTAAAGAGATTAGGATATTTTAATGCCGAAAATATTTTTAGGGGATCTGCCACCTGTTTGAAAAATTTTATTAATTTAAATTGGTTAAATAAATGAAATATATTACAATACAGATATTTTCTAACCTAAAGAGTTTTAAGAAGTTTACTTTCTAAAATATTTTTTTAAGCGAGTTCCCACTAATTTGAACTACACTTAATATACTTAATAGAGGTAATCTATACATATAATAAAATTGTAAAAGGTCGATGTCTCTACATTATAGATATTAAAGAAAAATCAATGTGGGGGGTCTTTATTAGAGCACCAGAAACCAAATCAACCATTTTTAGAATTTTTGTCTGTCTGTCTGTCGGTCTGTCTGTCTGTCTGTATGTTTGTTCGCGCATCACTTGAAAACGAATGCATGGATTTGAATGCAGTTTTCACCGATTTATTGATAGAGGTCTAACTTAAAATATAGGAAGAAAAAAATTAGAAAGTTGCCACCTGTTTGAAAATTGGAGTTTAAGTAAATTGATAAGAAAAATTAAATTTGCAATATGGGCGGCAAAGGAAAGAGGCTGAAGAAGGCTTACAGCCAAATATATTTTTTTAGAGTTGCCACCTGTTTGAAAATTTACATTTAATTTAATTTATAAGATAAATTGAATATTGCAATATGGGTATCAAACTGAAGGGGTTTAGGAAATTTTATTGCCGAAAATATTTTTTAGGGGGCCTGCCACCTCTTTGAAAATTTTTATATCTACATCTATACATACATATAATAAAATTGTAACTGGTCGATGTCTGTACCTTATAGATATTAAAGAAAAATTAATATGGTGGGTTTTTATTAAAGCTACAGAAGCCAAATAAACAATTTTTAGAATTTTTGAATCTCTGTCTGTCTGTATATTTGTACGCACATCAGTCGAAAACATGGAATTGAATGCAGTTTTCACCGAGGTATCGCTAGAGATCTAGCTTCCAATATAGAAGAAAAAAATTTGAGAGTTGCCACCTGTGTTTAAAATTTCAGTTTAGGTTAATTGATACGGTAAAGTGAATACTGCAATATGGCTGTCAAAAGAAAGAAATTTACAAAGGCTTATAGCTGAAAATATTTTTGTGGACGGTTGCCACCTATTTGAAAACTTTAATTTAATTTAGCTGATAGCATAGATTAAATATTGCAATATTGGCATCAAACTAAAGAGGCCAGGAAATTTTAATGCTAAAAATATTTTTAGGGGATTTGCCAACTGATTGAAAAATTGTATTCATTAAAATTTGTAAAATAAAAGAAATATTGCAATACGAATATTAAACTAAAGAGGATTAGGAAGCTTACTTTTGAAAATATTCTTGAAGCGGGTTTGAAAACTTTAATTCAGTTAAATCTATACATATAATAAAATTGTAACAGGTCGATGTCTGTACATTAT
>NW_023469970.1:0-5121 GCF_013731165.1 Rhagoletis pomonella | reverse complement strand
CAGTTTAATATACTCGACCACTTCTGGTCTTTAATCCCAATCCCACAATCGGCCGTCCTGACAACCGTTCGTCCCCGAACGACGGGTCCCACTTTTTCATATACTCCGCCACCGTTATCGTTCGGTTTGGTCCCTCATGCTCACCTATTTTCTCCACTTCATACCGACCATGATTTAATATGCGGATAACCTTATACGGGCCAAGATATTTTCCCTTTAATTTGAGTGCGGGGCCGAATTGGGTACGTTTTATAGCTACCATGTCGCTTTCTTTGTATGTTTGTTCAGTCTTTCTTTTCATGTTGAAACTTTTTCGATTCTCTTCCTGAATTTCCCTGATACTATCTATAGCGGTTTTTCTAACTTCCTCACGCTCTTTGTCTAGCTCCTTTACTGCCTCATCCTCAATAACTTCATTCAAATTTATCTGTGTATCGAGTCGCATATTCAGTCCTGTTAAAATTTTGAAAGGGGCTGCTTTGGTACTTCTACTGGGCGAATTATTCAAAAATTGTTGTACTGTTGCTACATGTCTGTACCATTTGTCGGGATTGTCTAAATTGAGCTTTGTCAGCATTGGCACTACTACCCTGTGGATACGCTCGACTTGACCATTACCTCTTGGTACTCCCGTTGCTATCAAAAGATGTTGTACTCCGCGACTCGTGCAGTAATCATTGAATGCTTGTGAGGTAAAAGCGGTACCTCTGTCCGTTATTATTCGCTTCGGGTTTCCAAAGATGGCGGCTTGTCTATCTAACCTATCGATTACAGCTGCGGCGCTTGTATCCTTCGTCGGATACAACCAAACAAATTTGGAAAATGCATCCACTACTGCTAAAATATGATTGTACTGCTTCGATGTAACTGTCAATGGCCCTAAGTGGTCAATATGGTAAGTACTGAGTGGTTGATCGTCTTTTGGGATTGGATTAAGGAAACCCTCTTTTTTTTCCCTGCTTTGGCGTTTGCTATTATGCATGGAACGCAGCTATTTACCACCCTTGTAACCTTCTGGCTAACTTGTGGTATGAAATACGCTTTCTCGACACACTCTTGCGTTTTACGCGCTGCGAAATGACCCTGTTGGTGAACATATTTAATTATGTCTTCTTCTACTTGCATCGGAACAACAACAAGTTCCTTGGAAGGATCTTTGCATAGAATACCATGAACTAAGTAAAAATCTTCATACGGTCCTTCCTCTAAAATCGTTCTAACTGCTTTAGTCCATCCGTCTTCTAACTGTGCCGTCATTAACCTATGTCGTATCGAGTCATCCATCTGCAAGCAATACATCCTGCTTAACGCATCTACATGACGCATTTGAGTTCCTGATCTATGATGAATTTGGTAGTCAAACTCTTGCAATAATAGGGCCCATCTGGCTACTCTAGGCGGTACATCGTCTTTTTTCATTGTCAACGCAAACGCGTTGCAGTCTGTGATTATACTGAATTTGATACCCTTCAAATATATTCGCCATTTCTTTAGCGCTGCTATAATTGCGAGGACTTCAAGCTCATAAGAATTGTATTTTTCTTCTGCTTTGCTTGTTTTTCTACTTAAAAATTGAACCGGATGGAATTTTTGATCCTCACCCCACTTTTGCATAAAGATAGCCCCGTATCCAAACTTGGATGCATCTGTGTGAATTTCTGTCTCGGCATTGACATTATACAATCGTAAAACCGGTGAAGTTATGAGCGCTGTTTTCAGCTGTTGGAAAACTGTTAACTGTTCTTTACCTATTTTGAACTCACTATCTTTTTTCAATAGATCGGACAATGGCTTTGCTATTAACGCATAGTTGTTTATAAAGCGCCTAAAGTATGACGTTAAGCCCAAAAATCGCTCTAGTCCTTTCTTATCGCGTGGTAAGGGATAACTCTGAATTGCGTCAATCTTTTCTGTCGATGGCCTAATTGTCCCATTTTCTATTTCGTAGCCCAGAAAACTAATCTTTCGTTCTAAAAATTGACATTTTTTCCACTTAATCCGTAGTCCGTATCTCGATCCTATCTCCAAAACTCGTTTTAGTTTGCTTATATTTTCCTCCTCATTTACTGCCGGTATAATTATGTCGTCCATGTATATGGCGATTGTTCCGTCTTTAATGAGATCCCTAAATACGAAATTAACAAAGCGACAAAACACGGCTGGCGAGTTGCATATACCAAAAGGAACGTATTTAAACTCATACTGTCCATCTGGCGTTACAAATGAGGTGTACTTCCTAGATTCAACTTCTACAGGCACGTGAAAGAATCCGTCAGCTAAATCTAACGTAGTGAAAATCTTCGCCCCATGCAGTTTATCTAGGACGTCATCAATACGAGCCATAGGGAAATTATCTCGTATAATTTTCTTGTTTAGCAACCGATAGTCGCAGCACAACCGCTTAGACCCATCTTTTTTACTAGCAATTACTATAGGCGATGCATAGTTAGAAAAACTGGTTTGAATAATACCGGCTTCCAACCATTCCTCTACTTGTTTATCTACAAACTCTTTATCCTCTTTAGACAATCTTCGCGGACGTTGGCAAGCTGGCACTTCATCTTGCAAAATAATTTTCATTTCCATTGGACACTCTTCAGTCTTCTGTGGCTTATAATTATTTATAATTTCTCGAACGACACTGTTGATGCTAAGCTCTTCTATATTCAAACATAAACTGTTAAACTGTTCAAGCAACTCTATCCTATCTTCATGTTTAGTTTTATTAGAGACTGTCCTACTATTTTCTCTCTTCACAAACTCTACACCTTCCTGTTTCACATTAATATTGACCTGCTCCAAAATTGACGTACCAATAAACACTGGAAACTCGATTGCATCATTACTAGTAATGTGGAATGTTTGCGAAAACTTTAAACCATCAGCCTCAATATCCGTGTCAAAACTACCGTATGTTGAAAATTCTTTCTTACATATGCCATACAATGTACGTTGTTCATTGTTCACTTCACCGCAAAAATTAATTTTGTTAAAAATGTCGCGTCTAATCAAGCACAAGCTGCATCCAGTGTCGACCAGTGCATTAACTTGTAACCCTCCAACAACTAATGCTTTAAATGCTAAATTAAACAATTTCTTCTGTTCGCCTATTACGTTAGCTTTGTCACTTTCTTTTTTTGACTGTACCAACATCCTTATGCGTGCACTCGAAAGATTTGTGTCCTACCCCCTGACACTTAAAACACTTAACTTGTTTGCTGTTGCAATCACGTATCAAATGAGTTGTGCTTCCACATCTAAAACATGGTTTCGAAGTTTGGTTAGCTGTTGCATTCCCTACATTCTGCTGACTGACACTCTTTAAACTCTGCGTACTTGACCTGCCATAAACTTTTTCATAAATTTTTATTTGCTCCTTGAGCTCGCTAATCGACTTGGCCTGATACAACACCGTTTTGTTCCCCCTCGAGTCAGGTATACCCTCTATGAAATATGAAATTATACTAAGTTCGTCAATTTTAATAGCTTTTCCAATTTCCATGAGTGCATACAGGTACTCACGAAAAGTTTCATTTGATTTTTTCTTGCGATTTCGTAACTTGTTATGCACATCTGACGTCGATAATTGTAACCCAAATTCAGCAATGAGCGCCTCTTTCAGCAACTCCCAGCTGACAATGCCTCGTTGACTCCTAACAAATAACTTTGCTGCACCTTTTAGCAGCTGCTTACTGTAAATGAATTTTTGAATATTGTTCCACCCAACTGCTGCAGCATTTTCCTCAAATTCATTTACCCACTGCCTAACATCTATGGAATCATCTCCATTAAACCGCGACAAACTTTCCCCGATATCTCTAAAAGTGAACACTGATCTACCAACCGACTCAACACCGATGGCGGAGCCTTGAACTATATTGTCAGGTGCATCTTCATAGGATGAGCCGATTGCTGAATTGTCATCGTCTTCACTGTGAACCGTATCAAACCCAAAATGCTCCAATAAACGATTTTGTAACTCTGCTTTGCGTCCAGAGGTGGACAAATTCAAATCACGGAGAGCATTTTTCAATTGTTTTACGTTAAATGTTAAAATCGTTTGCCTGTCCATGTTGCACAGTCACCCCTTTACAATATTTACTTAAAATTGATAAAGATCCTCTTATTGTATGCGAATATATATGACAATGTACTTATGCATAGGCAAAATCAAAGCAATCAATCAAATGTAAATATGTATTTATCTACACAAACTACTTTTAACATAAAATATTCGAAAACTTATCTGCTTCCTCTGTCTTCAATTTATTCATTCTTTTTGTTTTGTTCTGCTTCACTCGTTGTTTCCACTTGTTGCTTGTATTCTTCTCGTTACTTCAGTTCTGCTTCGTATTTTATCAAATTTCAATTAGACTGCTACTGCTTCAATTTGAATTCTGCAACGTATTTCTATTCTTCGGCTCTTCCAATTAGATTTTCTCTTCTGAACTTCTAATTCTGCACAAACCACCTTCAGCTTCTTATCTTTGTCAACTGCTTGCAACTCAACTTCTTGTTGTTCGCTTTCTACTTCAATTCATCTTTTCCAATCAGATTCTTGACTTTGAATTCTAGTTCTTCTTACTTCTACTTCGCCGTGAAAAGTGCTTGCGGCTTTTGCACGTTACGTTTGAGTTGAGACGCCACTTGGCTGCTCTGCTTGCGTTGTCGTCGCAGCGGACTTTGCTTTTGCAATGAGATTCAACTGCTACTCCCTTGATATGACGAATGTTTGCAAATTTCGAGCGACACTTTTCAGTAGAAACGCTTTTTAGCTGTTTTGCTTGCGTCTTCGAGCAGCAGACTTTGCTTTTGCGATGTGATTCCACTGCTACTTCTTTGATGGCAGGAATTTGCGCACTTCAGCTGCCACCGCAGTTCACACAATTTCTTACGACGCCGGCTGACCTCGCTGTACCCTTTATATTTGATGTGTGCAATTCGGTTGAGTGTTTAACGACACTGTATATTCCGATGAGCGCTTCGCGACACTATTTGCGGATGAGCGTTTAACGACACTGATTCCGTACAAGTATTTAGCGACAACGAAATTTCGGGCGAGCCCCCCAATATTTGTGGTGTTCACAAATATATAAATGTATTTATTTTAAAAAGTTTTAA
>NW_023469969.1:0-5121 GCF_013731165.1 Rhagoletis pomonella | reverse complement strand
TTCATTGTCTGGTTACCGGTAATGCCTTGAAGTGGTATTGGCAGATTTTTGAAGACAATGCTGATGACCCGAGCTTCGGCTATTTTGAACTTAAGTCTGAACTGCTAAACCACTTCAAGACAGCTGAATCAGACTATGAGATAATTAGGGAAATCATGGAAAGGAAGCAACAGGTTCAGGAGTCTTTCGAGGATTTCTACGGTGATGTTCATAGTCTGACATTCCGCCTTAGAAAAAAAATACCAGCGAAGGAGTTGGTAGGCATTATTAGGGGAAACCTTAAGCCGTACCTCGCGAATCTAACTTTCGCCTCAAAAATGGAGACGCTGGCGGATCTCAAAAGCGAGTGTAGGAGGGCTGAAAAGGTGATGCGCGATAACAAGAATAGACCAAAACAGGTTAATGAGATAGATTTTACGTAGCCTCCATGGTTAGAGAAGACAGAAGATAGGACAGTAGAAGAAATAGGTAGAATGCAACGTAAAAAGCCACAGCAGTATGTGAGTGTTCAACCTAATGTGTCCCCGTCTAGTCGTCCTAATGTGTCTTCGTCCTCCGTAGGTTCATTTTGTCCGTCCCCTTTCCACCTCATGTTATGTTTTACCTGTGGTATGCCCGTAGACCATTTTTCCAAAAATCCCACCGAAGCCAAAAAAGATAGTAAGTGTAATTCGTCCTTTCATAATATGATTTGTTTTTCTTGTGGAGGTGATACGTCTTATTGTGTGTTTAAACCAGTGCAGGGAAACTTAAAACTGGCCGAGATATCCGGGGACTCACGCCAGATGGGTCCTTAGTAGAAACACAATTACCAGTGAAAAGCATGATAAAGAACAGGAAAAAAGCGAAGAAGATAGGAGCATTATTAGGAAGAGTCTACACCAAAGGAAGATCGAATACGACGAGGCACGCAGGCGGATTTTTTGTGAGGGAATTATAGGGAAGAAGAGAAATAGGAACTTTGCTAAAATCCAGAAGATGAGGGCTAAGAAAAAGAATCTCAAGAGGATACATAATAAGATTATTTCCACTATTGTTACCATCAAGGGGGACAACAGATTTTTTGCGAAAACCAGAATAGGGGGACAGGAGGTTTTTAGCGCTTTTAGACTCAGGAGCCGGGGCGAGTTGCTTAGGAAAAAACGCAAGTGTCATACTCGAAGGCAAGGAAGATAAGATAATGGCTATCAAGGGCCAACATATTAGAACAGCAAACGGTGGTGAAACTGCAGTGACAGGTGTAATAACGCTCCCAGTGGAATGAGATAATGTGGCGAAGGAGATGGAATTTTTGATTGTACCTGGCCTGCAGCAAGAAGTATATTTGGGTGTCGATTTTTGGCAAGTTTTTGGTATGAATGTGGTTAGCAGAGGAGTGAATGTTTGTTCTGGCAGCACTGTCGTTGCAGATTTAGTGCCCGCCGAGGGTGACTTATCATTTGACGCGGTGCAACACACACTTAAAATGCAATTTCCTTCGTTCGCAGTCCTAGGGCTAGGGAAGACTGACGTTGAGGAGCATGTCATTGAAGTGACCAACGAAAACTTACCAGTAAAGCAAAGATTTTACCCTATATCGTCTGCAATCCAAAAGCTTGTTTACAGCGAACTAGACCGAATGCTGGAGATGGGAGTAATCGAGGAGAGCAACAGTAGCTGGAGCTCACCTGTATCGTTGGTCATCAAAGGGACGAAAAACCGCTTATATCTTGACGCAAGAAAAGTGAACGAACGTACAGTGAAGGACGCGTATCCTCTACCACACACTGACGGGATCTTGAGCAGACTACAAAATACGCGATTTATATCGGGGATAGACCTCAAAGACGCCTTCTGGCAAATTCCGCTTGAAAAGAAGTCCAGAGAAAAGACGGCGTTCACTGTACCAGGTAGACCTTTGTACCATTTTACGGTGATGCCATTCGGTTTGTGCAATGCAGCACAACGAATGTGCAGGCTAATGGACAAGGTCATCCCCGCTTCTCTTCGTGACTCTGTGTTTGTTTACTTAGACGACTTACTTGTTTGTTCTGTTGATTTTTCGTCACATTTGTGTTTGCTCGAAATGTCTGCGTGAGGCCAAACTAACTATAAATGTGGAAAAGAGTAAATTTTGTTTTAAAGAAGTTAGGTACCTAGGCTATGTGGTAGGAGATCGATGCATACGCACAGATACCAAAAAGATTGAAGCAGTGAGGGATTTCCCAGAGCCAAAGACCCCCAAACAGCTCAGAAGGCTCCTAGGGATGTCAGGGTGGTACCGGAGATTCATACGAGATTACGCCACAATTGCAGCTCCGCTGCACGACTGTCTCACGAAGGAAAAGATTAAGAAGTTTACAATGACAGACGACGCAAAGACTGCTTTTGAGCGCTTAAAGCAAAGCCTGATTTCAGCGCCAGTGTTGACCCACCCGGACTTTAACAAACGTTTTTACATACGGTGCGACGCATCGACTGACGGGGTGGGGGGTGTGCTTTTCCAACTAGACGAGGACGGTAACGAACGACCGATTGCGTATATCTCTGCAAAGCTAAACAAAGCTCAGCGCAATTACAGCATTACGGAGTTAGAATGCTACGCAGCAGTTTTGAGCATAAAACGATTCAGGCCTTATGTGGAGGGCTTGCCCTTCACAGTGATCACCGATCACGCAAGCCTAAAATGGCTAATGCATCAAAAGGACCTCTCAGGGCGACTGGCGAGATGGAGCCTTAAACTGCAGGCGTTTGATTTTGATATTCAACATCGCAAAGGGACTCAAAACATAGTTCCTGATGCGCTGTCTAGAGTAGGCATGGATGAAATGACGATAAGCGACAGAATGATGGATATTTGTTTAAACTCGCCATTTTTCAAAACGAAAGAATATGAGGAATTAAAGAAAACTATAACTGACAGCAGCGGTAAATTGCCTGAGTTTTGTATATCGGACGGATTCGTTTATAAAAAGACCCAGTTCAGTCGGGGGGACAGGCTTCAAGAGGACCACGCCTGGAAACTCTGGGTGCCAACTGAGCTGCGGCAGGGTCTGGTGGAATCCTCACATGACTCGCCTTCCGCAGGGCATGGCGGGATTCATAAAACGTTAGCCAGAATAAGGGAAAAATATTATTGGCCAGGTATGGTCGCGGAAGTTCAAAAATATATAGCAAGCTGTGATATTTGTAAGGGCAACAAAACTCAGAACTCTTTTCATATGCCTCCGATGGGCAGACAACACGTGACAGAGCGACCTTTGCAGCATTTGTTCATTGATTTCATGGGTCCCTATCCTCGTACGTCCAATGGTAATGTGTATGTGTTTGTATGTCTCGACCACTTCTCCAAGTTCGTGTTCCTCAAACCTATGAGAAAGGCTACGTCAGCAGAAGTTGTTAAATTCCTTGAAAAAGAAGTTTTCCATGTATTCGGAGTACCCGAATACATTCATTCCGACAACGGAAAGCAATTCGTATCAGAGACCTTCAAAACCTTTGCTGAAAGATATGGTACAAAACATGTGAAAACTGCGTTTTATTCGCTACAAGCGAATGCGGCCGAAAGGGTAAATCGGTCTGTCCTTCAGATCATTAGATCGTATATAAAGGACAATCAGAAAAATTGGGACAACCATGTTAGTGACGCCGCTTTCGCCCTTCGTAGTGTGGTTCATTCAGCAATTGGTACTTCGCCATATTCCGCCCTCTTTGGTATACCAATGATACAGCATGCTGCATCGTATGTATCGGAAGCTGGGCGCACTTAGGGACTCTGATAGCGAAATCACCACGGGAAAAGACAACATTCAATTGATTAGGGAAAAAATTATGAAAGAGCTGAAGCTAGCCCACGAACGCAACGAAAAGGTTTATAACACGCGAAGTAAAGAAGTGAGATTCCAAACTGGACAAGTGGTATACCGCCGCAATTTTAAACAGAGTTCACAAATCGAGAACTATAATGCCAAACTAGGCCCAAAACAGGTCAAATGCATTATTTTAAAGGCGATAGGAAACTCGATGTATGAACTCGGTGATATCAGGGGAAAGAAGATCGGGGTATACCATGCTAAGGACATTTTTTCTGTGTAGATATTTGTTAAATGTTGTCCTTGTGCTAAGTGTTGCATGTCTTTTGACTTAGTTTTACTGACTTGACTACTTACGCATACCTGACCTTATTTATTTATCTTTATTATTATTATGGTAATTATTTTTAAATTTATTTACTTATTTTTTATTTTTTTATTTATATTACTAATTGACTATATAAATACTGTGATAGTTTCCTTATTTATGTATTTTTATTATTTATTATGGTAATTATTTTTAAATTTATTTATTTTTATTTTATTTATTTTTATTTTACTACTTGACTACATAAATTCTGTGATATTTTGTTTATTTATTTTTACTATTTATTTCTGTAATTATTGATTTACTTATTTTTTTATTTTTTTTTACTTAACTATTTATATACTTTATCCTACTGTGTTAGTTTAATTTCCATCAGTGATAGTGATGTAGTAGTAGACCTGTGATACTGTCCTTAACAGCAAACTCAACCGACGAGCAACAGGAAAGAAGCCCGGCTTTAAGTCGTGGGTCGAGGCCACACGTTAGGCGGAAACATGGCCTTGCAACCAGCCGCCTTAGTTATCCTTTTACGCACACGCTCCATGGTGCAGGCACCATCGGCGGGTCCGAGCCTGTAGCGCCAGCTGCTTGCCAGATACTTTGATGTTAAATTGTGTGCGTGTGTGCGTGCGAACTCGATCAATCCTACATGTCTGTAAGCCGATTAAACCTCTATGTAAAACACATGCATGATGCCCAAAAGAAAGTAACTACGTTAGAGTGAGAAAGTTCGCTAGACTTATGGTTCGGTGAAGCAGTCTTGAGTGCGTGTGTGTATGTGTGAATGTTCGACTTAAACCGTATTTTGTATGTATTCCTTTGTACATAAATAAGTAAATATATACATAACTAATACGGAATCGGTCACTTGACGTAGAAAGATATAAAAGGACCAAAACTGAGATAAGCGGTTCTTAAAACGAAAGTTGCGGTGGTACTTTACAGTGAAAGTGAGGTGTAATTTTAAAGTGGTTGCTTGCGGTATTAATTCAAAGTTTAAAT
>NW_023469968.1:0-5122 GCF_013731165.1 Rhagoletis pomonella | reverse complement strand
TACTGAAAGAAGTCTGATGAGGAAATGTGGTGATTTCCGAAATAGCTTTCACTTCTACCATTTTTTCAAATCATTGTTGCTTTTCCACAATACATTTTCATTAAAAACGGCCTCGAGCTCAATAAAAATTGTTGAATATAATTGTTATAAGGCCAAAAAATTACAAAAAACAAATAACTTAAGGACGAGCACACCCAAAAGTTAAACATTCTAAAAATAGAATTATTAGCAAAAACCAACAATACCAACAACCACATGATCAAGTGAATTGCAGCGGAATAGCTCGGCTTGATTGTGTTGGCATAACAAAAATGAAAATAGTGGAAAATAGCAAACGATAATTTACAAGGCGTACTTAGCATGGTACATAGGCAACTGGCTGAGTCAGCGGGATCGTCGGTGCGAATCCTACTGAAAGAAGTCTGATGAGGAAATGTGGTGATTTCCGAAATAGCTATCACTTCTACTATTTTTTCAAATTATTGTTGCTTTTCCACAATAAATTTTGTCCCAAATGAAATATTTTTACCCACGCGAATTTGATTCTTTTCACGACAAATTTTGTGGATATGGCAAGAAAGGTAATTGAAAAGCCTTTCATTTGATATGTATATCTATATATATATGTGCGAAAATGATTGGCTTTATTGGTCAAATAAAACACCGGCTTTAGTTTTAAATTAACAATGATAATTTGCGTTATTCAAAGATTCTTTAGTTGTGTTCACTCGGGTGACAGTTTGACGACTGATTTTTAAATTATGTCCTCGTTCGTTCATTGGTCCGTTTTCGTTAGTGCTAGTCAGTGTTGCGTGTCGCTGTACATCAGGGTCGCATTTTCGATCAGTACTCTTGTCCGCTACGGGTTGCCCGTATGTCGACTCCCACATATGTATATTATATACATATTTAAAGAAAAACTAAAAACTGTAATTATTACCATTTTCTTCTAAAAATGTATATTATTCGGGTACGGTTTTGTTATTTATTATTTATTTGTTACAGTCTTGCGACTTAAAAGTACAGATTGATATTTTTAATATATAACAAAGTATGGGTATATGTAAGTTAAAATTTCAATTACAAAGCTGTTTGTGTTTCTAAAACTATCAAATAACCTATATAAATGTATATTGTCTCGCTGGCGAGTCTCCAGTCTACCTTTACATATGTACTATGTGCAGCGCGTGAAAAGACCTTGTTTCCGCTCCGCGTTGCTAACGAGTTGATCGTCACGGTCGAAAAGGCCGAGTTTCCGATCCATGTTCCCGCCGTCATTAATGTGCAAACGGCGCTGGATTCCGTGATGTGAGGCGGCCGGAAAGGCCTAGTTTCCGCCCCGCGTTATGGGCGGGCTTTTGAGCATAGTCGGAAAGACCAAGTTTCCAATCCATACTCACAGCATCTTTCGTATGCTAATTCATTTGCTGCTTGGTCGGATGGAAAGGCCTGGTTTCTATTCCGTGCTTTCCTACCTAATAGCCAGAGTTTTACAACGATTTTTGGTTGCTTTGCCCAAACGCAGTAACCGAATAAAAAACTTTTACACACACTTCTAGGCAAGAGTCTACATTTTATTTAAAAATTACTATATCCTTGCGCTAATTTATTAATAATTTCGGTTTGAAATATGGTATTTCTTGCAATTTTCCGAAATATGCGAACACTAATTTCGCTTAATCTGTCTTAAAGCAGCTACTTAATCTATTAATTGTTATGTTTATATTCACTTGACACATTACACTATTAGTTATTAGTTTTTTTTATTTCTTTGATTTAAACTAATTCATTCAAAATTGCTATGAAAATCTCCCGTGTGTTAGTGATTGTACACATATGGGTATCTCCCTACGTGACGGTCGTGACATTAGTACGTTTCAATGAGATACAAACAAGGAAAAACCATACATTTTTTTTAGTTTATTATTAGTCAATGAATACAAAAAATTCTTATAGGATAAGTAGATAACAATATAATACAAACATTCGTAAAAAAGAAATAAGCGTGCAAATATCGACTTTTGAAACTGAAAAATCAATATCAACATGCTGAGAGATTCTGTTGAATTCAATCAGGGCCCTAGTAATGGAAGCATTTCGTGCATACAGAGCCTTAAAAACGCCAATATGGAAAAATTCGGGATGCCGAAGGGGTCTGCCAGGTATGTTAAAGCAAATCCTCTCAGGGAATGCGGGGCAGTCAACAACACCACAAACGATATCGAAGACGAAGGACAAAGCATTCCCACGACAGCCGGTTCTACGTACCGGAATGACTCGGGTTTCACCCGACCAAGGGCTGTTGTTTCGGCGATCTAACCCCGTTTAGGTCGGCGAAGTATCTCAGAAGTTGTCAGTCCATAGGGCAACATTCACTACGCATTCTCCTACTCAGGGCTGGCATCGAGTCAAACCCTGGGCCAGAAATATACACCTGCTGTGTATGTCGACGACGATTACACCACAACTCCACCTCAGTCAAGTGTAATGCCTGCGAGGAGTGGAGTCACCTCAGGGTCTGCTCGGGACTACGGACACACAGACAGTGGACCACGTTGCTCAAACAGAGCAGCCTCCACGGCAAACCATAGTCCGCCCGTGCAGCCCCACACACTCACACAGCAACCACACACAGTCCCCACTACACAACAACATAATAACACCACAGACCGTACCACAGCCACCACAGACCACATAACACACACAACCGCACCACCACCCACACGCCGCCGCCAACAACTCCTGGTTCCCCCTACAATCTGCACGGTATGTCAGACCAGAATATTCCGTAATGTGACATCAGTCAAGTGCAACACCTGCCTTGGCTGGTGCCACTTTAGGGCATGTTCAGGTCTGCGTACCACGCGAGATTGGACGGGGAATTTCGAGGGCCCGTGTTGCGCTGCTCGGTCGCAGACGTCAATTGCGACGCCCCCCACCACCACCACAGGGCGGCAATCACCTCAGCAGCACACACAGCCAACGGCGGCAAGAACATACACCTCATTCACACCCCACATCACGACACGTCTCCCGAACCACAGGAAGCTCCTCCAATTCAACTGTAACGGGCTACAGAGCAAGATTGAGGAGATAACCGTCTTCATGTGTCGGCATGGTATATTAATAGCTGCGGTCCAAGAGACGAAGTTGCACAGCAATTCAACTTTGTTGAATTGCGCCGGGTACAACGTGCACCGTCGAGATCGCGAGCGAGATAATGGTGGTGGCATAGCGTTCATCACGCACCACACCGTGCAGTATCGTCTTATCGAAGCAGACATCGACCGCAGGGATACCACCCTAGAATGTCAGGGCATCGCTATCCGGTCAGGCGATGTCGAGCTCGAAATATTTAACATATACATACCCCCTGTCACCTGCTGCCCGGCAGGATATCACCTTGATATAGGTGCGCTCCTCAGAGGTGAAAACCTAATGGTAGTAGGTGACTTTAATGCGCACCACGATCTTTGGCACTCAAGCCTGTCGAACGATCGTAGGGGAACAGACTTGGCTGAGCAGATAGACGATTCGACATTCTGCACAATGAACGACGACGCACCCACCAGGATTATGGGTAACTGCAGTAGCTCGCCAGACATCACAATAGTCAGCGCTGGTCTGATAAACAGCATAACGTGGCGACCTATGCTGACTCTAGCATCAGACCATCTACCCATAGTCATCTCGATTGATAAACCAACCGACTTTGCCTCCGCCAAACACCGGACCTATATCAACTTTTCCAAAGCTGATTGGAAAGGTTACGCGGAGTTTACTGAAAACACCTTCGCAGCGCTCCCCACACCAACCGACGTCCATCTCGGTGAACGTAAGTTCCGCAGGGCTATCACTGCTGCTGCAGCTCGCTTTATACCGGCAGGACGTATATCGGACCCACGTCCAAACTTCCCTGCCGAAGCGGCTGTTCTAGCTGATGAGCGTGATAGCCTTCGTCAGGCCGATCCCGGAGATCCCCGTATCAGGGATCTCAACGCGGAGATTCGGCAACTTGTAAACGTACATAAGCGGAAGAAGTGGGAGGAGCTCCTGAAGACTTGTAATTTCACCTCTCGTGTGAGCAAGCTTTGGTCAACCGTGAGGTCATTGTCTAATCCGACGAAGCACGACGACAGAGTCGAAATTTCCTTCGGCGACCATGCTTCGTCGGACCCGGAGCGATGCGCGAGCTAGTTTAGCCGGCAGTTCATACTGCATCCTCCGGTAGACAAAGCCAAGCGTCGAGTGACCAGAAGGCTGCACAAACTGCCAACAACTTGTGCCCCCCTTGCTTTCACTTGCGGTGAAGTCCAGGTGGCCATCGGGAAGGCGAAAGCCTCCAAAGCCATGGGTCCCGACGGAATATGCATGCTGATGCTGAAAAATTTGGGTCCTGCGGGGGTAGCGTACCTAACGGAGGTCCTCAACCTGTCAATGGCCACTCTCATCATCCCAGACATCTGGAAGGTGGGGAGAGTGGTCCCACTGCTCAAACCGGGGAAACCCGCCTACAAAGGAGATTCGTATCGTCCGATTACACTCCTTTCCCCGGTAGCGAAGACACTCGAGGCCTTGCTACTCCCGTACTTCACAAACCACCTGACCCCAGCGAAGCATCAGCATGGTTTCCGTAAAGTGCACAGTACAACAACAGCACTTAACGCCATAAACACTCCGATAAATCGTGGCCTTAACCGCAACCGTCCCTGTGAGCGAACGATTCTAGTAACGTTGGACTTGTCAAAGGCGTTTGACACCGTCTGCCATTCCACGCTGCTAGAAGATATAGAGGCCTCCTCTCTCCCACAGAGGCTCAAACGGTGGTCGGCAAATTATCTGAGTGGTCGACATTCGTCGGTAACATTTACAGACAAAACGAGTAAGCAGCGAAAAATAAAACAGGGGGTTCCTCAGGGTGCTGTCCTTTCCCCGCTACTGTTTAACTTTTATATTTCAAAGCTCCCTCAACCACCAGAGGGAGTCTCGATTGTCTCCTATGCCGACGACTGCTCGATCATGGCGACTGGGAATGGAATTGATGACCTGTGTTTGAAAGTAAACGGCGTCTAGCCCTCTCCCCTACGAAATCCTCCGCGACCCTGTTCACAACCTGGACGAA
>NW_023469967.1:0-5122 GCF_013731165.1 Rhagoletis pomonella | reverse complement strand
AAACTCCAACCAATAACTTATTATTTGCTATATGGCGATCCTGCCAGGCTCATAAAATAAATAAAAATTATTGGCTTTAAAAGGCGATACCGCCAGCCGAAAAATAATTAAAAATTTTTATAAAATAATTTATTCGACTCTACAAGGCGATATCGCCAGCCGTAGTTAAATAAAATAATTTATGTGGCTCATAGCGGCACCGCTAGCCGAAAAAAAAAAATAATAAAATCCAAATTTATGAGGATTGAAACCCAAAAATAGACGACATCGACGACGCGCGACGACGAAGTGGAATATGGAAACACACTAAGGATATCAACCCAAGGATTGAACCCCAAAAATAGAAGACATCGACGACGCGCGACGACGAAGTGGAATATTGGTAATATGACTGGCAGCAAATATTAGTAATTTGGTAATATGACTGGCAGCAAATATTGATAATTTCGTGATATGACTGGCGGCAAATATTGGAAATTTGGAGACAAAACGGCAGCGTAAGGTAGAAAAAAAAAAAATTTTTTTTGAAATGATTAATAAATAAAAAGAATATAAACCTCTTAGAAAACTCTGGCACGCCTTATGGCCGCCATCTAAATAGCAGTAATTTGCTTAGGGGTAAAGGTTAAAAATTAATTATTGAAATTTTTTTTCTCTCTTCTCTCTCTGTACAATAAAAATAATGCAAAGGATTTCGACCGAAGAGGAGTCTGATAAAAACTATCATAAAGAAATCAATAGACTTTTTCAAAAGTGTGTAGACACACTTATTGAAGGTACAAAACAGATCCTCGAGAGTCGCAAATCCGAAAAAATCGGACCTAAACCGATTAATATTGAAGAGTATAGGAAAAGAAACAAACTAAATAAAACAGAAGATATCCCAGAAATTCCTGCCCCACAAATTGTACATAGAAGAAAAAGGGCAGGAAGAAAATTAAAAAGCCGAGTAGAATTAGCAAAGTTATATCAACAACTTAACTTTGCTAATAGCTCAGATAAAAGATTAAAATTACAAGAGGAAATTAAAAATGTTAAAACACAAATAAAGAATAAAAATTTTTTAAACAATAAATTTTTAAAGTAAATTTGAACGCTTATGTTAAAATTCATATACTTTTAATAACCTTTTTCTCATGGATAGTGCATTGCCCGATGATCTTGACTACGAGGCAATAAACAAAATTGTAGATGATCTAGAGTGTGAAAACTCAGAAACTCGTAGATCAAGATCACGAATTAGGGGAAGTAATAGATCCCATTTAAATCACTTAAAACAATTTTGGTTACGTATAGGTATGGGTAGGGAACCCACTATGGAAGACTTAGTATATCCTTCCACATTGGCAGAAGAAGTAAATAGATTAATAAGGAAAACATTCCCTGAAGAATATTACAATTTGTACATTAAATGACGAGTTTATGAATAAATAAAAATAAAATATTAAAATCGAAATTTTATTTTCTTTCAAACATGACTTGGTGGAAAATTGCACTAAACGGAATATTAATAGGAATAACAGGTTATGAGGTAGGAAAAGAAACCTCAGGTGAAAAAACCTATGAAACTAAAGTAGTCAAATATGAACCACATTCTATTGTAGAAAACGCGGAAGAAGTTTCCGATAAGTGGTTGACTGCTTTTGCATGTGTAGCTACATGTTTAATTGTTGCAATTGCAATTTTGATAAAAAATTCTATTAAAAATAAATTGAGACAATTAAACAATGTGCAACAACGCGTGTAACTTTCCCAATAGAAAGGAATCAGTGGAAAGACATCCATGACACATTATTGGAAGAAAAAATTAAAGCTAATAAATCGTAGAAGTGCATAAACAAAAGTGCTCCAATATCACCAGAAACCATAACAAAGCATCTGAATATAATTTTAGAAGCTCTAAATGGCATAAGGCAGGTGATCGAATCCGTAAATAACATACTCACCGAAGAACATCAAAGAGAAGCTTACCAATTTTTCTCCGCCGTACGAGATAAACTTGTATCTTCTCTAGCTAGACACAATCTAGAATTTGATGTACCAAATACAACAAAAGAGGAAATTCAAATAGATTTTGTACTACTTCTGTCTGAACGTGTTCCTAGCCGAACCAACTCACCTTCATTAACTCAAGCCACACCGGTGGAAGAACTTAAAATAGAAATACCGATAATACACGTCACAATGCCGCAAACCGTAGTAGAATTTATCAAAACTGCTTCGTCAGTACTACCAGAGTTTGATGGTAAACCAGAAAATCTGCATAGCTTCCTAGATGCACTTGATATACTCGAGCAAATCAAGGATACACACGAGGCATTGGCCATTACCATGATAAAAACAAAGCTGAAAGGTACAGCAAGAAATTTTATCAGTAATGAGACCACAATCGCCCAAATAAGAACCAAATTACATACCGCAATAAAGGGAGAATCAGTGGAGGTTTTGACCGCTAAACTACTGAACATCCAACAGCGTAGCAAAACGGCTAACCAATACACAGCAGAGATTGAAAAAATCACAAGGTCGTTAGAAGGAGCATATATCTCTGATGGATTAAACCCAGACTTGGCCACAAGATATTCAACACAGGCAGCAGTTAAAGCCATGTGTAAAAACTGCTCTAATGACAAGGTTAAAATGATTATGCAAGCAGGTACGTTCACAACGATGAACGACGCAATATCGAAATTCACTAATAGTTGTACCGAAATCACTGGCAGCTCAAATACGATCTTAAATGTACGACAGCAAGGTCAGTACAGGAGTAATTTCCGTGGAGGTTACCGTAGTAAAACTATGGAAATTACCAAAATCGGAGATTCAGACCACAACCGAGATATAACAATAACTCGCGGTCGTACAACAACAATAATAACCGGAGAGGATCACAAGCCCAAAACGGCAATAGATCCTACAACCAGAACCGTAATGTGCGCGCCATAACCGCAACGGAAAACCAGGAAACTCCACTTCAAAATTAACAAAAAGAAAAATATGCGTACTTAATCTAAATTTAAACAGCTATATATCTACAAGAACATCATTAAACAATTCATACTCAAATTTTTTAATTGATACTGGAGCCGATATCTCCATAATTAAAAAACAGCAAATAAATAATAAAGAAAAAATAAATACTGAACAAATCACAGATTTGAAAGGCATTGGTCAGGGAATAACTAGCACTTTAGGCACAATCAAAGCAGATCTAAAAGGCGATGACCTTCTAATTTATCATAAATTTCATGTGGTAGAAGACAACTTTCCTATTCCATGTGATGGAATAATAGGCCTAGATTTCATAAAGAAATACAATTGTATTCTAGATTATGGAAAAACAGAGGATAAACTAATCCTTAGACCATATGATTTCCCTCAAACAATAACAATGAATCTAACAAACTGTCTGTCCGTCAACACAATCACAATTCCAGCTAGATCGGAAGTTATTAGACAAATTAAAATAAATACAAACAACAAAAACATTTTCATACCACACCAACAACTGTCCGATGGCATTTATATCGCAAATACCATTACAAATAACGAGCAATCTTTCGTTAGAATTATTAACACAACACATAAAAACACAACTATTCAAAATTATAAAATTAATACTGAAAATTTAGATGATTATACACTAATTAAATCAACCACACACAGTAAAAGTTGCACAGATACAGAAAAATTAAAAAGATTAACCAAAAAAGAAAATCATATCGCGGATGCATTATCCCGCATAACCATTACAAATTTAAAAGATATGTCAGTGGAAGCAAACAAAATATTTAAAATAACAACAAGATCAGCAGCTAAAAAGACCAATAATAAAACTGAAGTCAAAGAAAGTCACAAAGAGAACCCCAAAATTTACGAAGCGCTAAATAAATTTGAAGTAAAAAGACATGTCGAGCTCGTTTTCAATCCTCCGAAATTATATTTCAAAAAAGGAAAGAAAATTTGTAGCAATTTTGATACAAGCAACCTAATTGTTGAGGATAAGATTGACTTAGGACAATTCTTTACCAGGCTCGAAAGAGAAGCCGGCAATTTAGGACTTGTACAAGTACAGTTGTCCTTAGGGGACAAATTGTTTAAAAAGAATTATACTGCAGTAGGCAAATTTATGGAAATGGGAAATAAAGTTCTCAAAAAGTTAACAATCGCTCTAACCCCAGAGGTTATATGTGTGACAAATCCCGGGAAAATTAAAGAAATTCTGCACAAATATCATGACGATCCTATTAGTGGTGGCCACCCAGGAATAAATCGCATGACAGATAAAATCAAGCAGAAATATAGCTGGCTGAATATGAAAAATGACATACGAAAATATGTAAAGAACTGCATCCACTGCAAGAAAAATAAAATTAATAAACATATCAAAGAACCAATGACAATAACAAAAACACCTCCGAAGGCTTTTGATATTGTACAAATCGACACAGTCGGCCCATTGCCAAAGTCGATAGATGGAAACGAATATGCAGTTACCATTATATGCGATCTAACCAAATATTTGGTAGCGATTCCAGTTCCAAGCAAACATGCAACAACTGTCGCTAAAGCCATATTCGAGCATTTCATCCTGATTTATGGCCAAATGAAAACAATTTTAACAGACATGGGCACAGAATACAAAAATAGCCTGTTCAAAGAACTGTGTAAATTGTTAAAAATTGAGCATAAAACTTCTACACCGTACCATCACCAGACTTTGGGTACTGTAGAACGCAGTCACTGGACATTCAACGAATATATGCGTGCATACATATCCAGTGACAAAGACGATTGGGATGAATACCTCAGGTATTTCGCTTATTGTTACAATACAACGCCATCAACAACACATAATTATTGTCCTTTCGAACTAATATTCGCAAAACAACCACCAAATTATGAATTTTTGGAAGAAAATGAAATTAGCCCGGTATACAACCATGAGGCGTATGACAAAGAAGTAAAATACAAACTTCAAATAGCACAGCAAAGTGCAAGCAAATTAATTCAAGAAGCTAAAGAAAAGCAAAAATCCAATTATGACAAAAATAGCTATAGTAAGGAAATTAAAATAGGAGATTTAGTATTAGTTAAAGAAGAGGCCTCCCATAAGTTAGAG
>NW_023469966.1:0-5122 GCF_013731165.1 Rhagoletis pomonella | reverse complement strand
GGATAGTCTCCACTTATAGGGAAGTCTACAGAATAATTGGACCTAAAGAACCGAGCAAACATGTTGGCAATGAGTTGGCTGTCGCTAGATACAGTGTTGCGATAATGCATAGCGGACGGAAAACCATGTGCCTTACGCTTTGAATTTACGAAACCATAAAATGATTTAGGATTGTTAATTAAATTCTTCTTAATTTTACATAAATATGAATTATAACATTTCTTATTTAATGCAAAGTAGCTATGCCGCAAAACTGAGTACCTTAGGTAATCACTGTGTAAGCCCGTTCTTTTATACAGTTTAAAAGAGTGCGACTTTTTATTTTTCAATTTTTTAAGCTCTTTAGTGAACCATAATTGTATTGGTTCTTCATGAACAATATTACGTATTGGCACATACTTTCGAAACAAATTGAAAACAGTATCATTAAAGTGCTCAACGCTACGCTCCACGTCATCTCTATATATTGGCCAAGATAACTTTGAAAGTTCTTTGTTAATTTTCCTGAAATTTGCTTTCGCAAAAACATATCTAGTACTTGAACTTGACTTATTATTATGTATTTCATTTATGATTTCGTAGCTTAACTCAAGAGCAGGATGGTATGCATCTTCCGGCAAAACTAGGGGATCACACCGATTAATAGAGGCCTTCGGAACATCATCAACGTAAACGAGATCCAAGACCTTTCCAAACTTATTTGGACATATATTTATTTGTTTGAGGCAGAGTTCAGCCATTTCCTCCAGAAATACATTGTAACTATCTCTATATGAAACTGGTACAACATCGGTGTCAATGATGTTCCATGAAATATGTGGCAGATTTAAATCGCCCAAAACAATCATAGAATCGGATGCCGTTAGCATTGCATTTACGGTCTCAAGTAAAGAAACTAGCTGCATAAATACCGATACGGCAGAATTAGGAGGGATGTAGCAAAGAGCTAAATAAATATAAGTCTTTCCAGCCTGTACACGTATACATTTAAATTCGGTATATTCAATGACAGGAAGACTAACTTCCTCGGATGGTATCGATGAATGCACCGCAAAAAGAACACCACCGCCGATTCTGCCCACGCGGTCACTCCTGTATATTTGATATTCATTTGGAAGAATTTCGGAATTAAAAATATGAGGTTTGAGCCATGTTTCGGTCAAGGAAATAATATTATAATTGCAGTCAAAACCTTTTAAATATAAGTCAGTTAATTTGGTATTCAAACCTCTAACGTTTTGATAGTAAATACTTAAATTAGACTTGCGAGTTAGTTTTTTGAATCCGAATTAAGATTAGAAATTTTAGCTACGTTATTATTACTTTTATTAGGTTTATACTCAAACTCGCGAACAAACGCCCCGGTCGGCCAAAATGAACTATTTAGTAGTGAATCAAAATCTTCGGAAGCTACATCAATTTTAAAAGATGAAATATCGCGATCGTATTTAAAATTAAATTTACGAATAAATACATCTTTAGTTCTAATTTTAGTCGATATGTATGACTTTATATCATCCGAAGAAGTATCTTTAGCAAATCTAGAGACAAAGATTGATCTTCTCGGAGGAATTACAACCAACTTTTTGGTAATGATGTCTGATGTGCGGGGCTCCGAATTATTCGGAGGAACTAAGTTAGACAGTGGAGTTTGAGATGTTGATGGCAACACTCTTAAATCAACTGTTTGACTATTTTTAGAAGTAGACCTAGTGGATATGGCTTTAGAAATCGGAGGCTCCAATGCCTGAGGGCATGGAGAAGATAAATTAATAAGTTCTAAGGACTGGGATGGATGATTTTTTTTACTAGAATCCGTGGCTGTCTTTTTAGGTGGACTAATAACATGCCCACCTTTATTTTCTCGGCTATCCTCAGAGTGTGGAGGGTCGTCGAGACAAGTGAAAAACCTAAACATTTTTTCGTAATGCTTAAATTTCTCAACAAGCGCCGACAGATCCTTCCCGATCTCAGAAAAACCATTTCTGGACTGCCTGAAGAATTTAAATAAATCAACTTCGGTTGATCTACATTTTTGACAAGACCAACGAAGACCCTTACCCTCGTTAATAGCGTCTAAAACTCTACCGCTCAAACCAGCACATTTTATATGGGCAATCCCATCGCAGAGCCAGCATGACACATAGGAGTCGCTTTTAACGTGGCAATTGGTGTAAATACACGACATGTTTAAAATTATATTTATTTTTAGGTTTTAGAAGCAAAAAAGCAAAAACGGTTTTGAAAACGATGTATTAATCAGTGAACCAATCAGCTGGTAAATATCAGTTAGCGAACAGTTTTAGATGCACTGTATATTTGACACCTAATAAACACAACGCAAACAGCAGAAATGACAAAAAGACAAAAAGAGCAAAATCAATGTGCACAAACAAAAACAATTGTACAACAACAATATATTATATGAAACAAAATACTCGGCACATGCAATTAAGAATATCAAGTTAAATTAATCAAATTTACGGGAAATTTTGATGTTTTACTTATCTTTAAATTGTGCACCAGAAGTTTATTAACAATTTTTTTAATTTTTTACTTTAATAAGCGTAAACAGCTTTATCAAACACAAAATTTAAACAGATCACAGAAAAACACAGCTTCACAGCTTGACGTGAATTCCATTATATATGTATATAGATACAGTAGGAATGTCAATGACCCCGTTTGAACGGGAAAACTCTTTCATCCTGTGGAACAGCAGGATTATAGAAGAAGTTTACACACTCTCGACAAACCTTGTAATACTTGAAGTTATCTCACAGGTGGATCAAAACGTCAACACTGCTTATACCATATGGTATTTCAGCGCTCTTATTCTTGGCCTATGAGTAAGCAATGTTCTGCTCTTCAGTCCATTCAACCTAAATTAATAATTTTTACATTACAAACAATTTTTGCATAGCAACACTATTGGTATTCACCAAAGTGAGCAAGTGGCCTGGCAGTCTAGCAAAATAGTATATCAGCTCAAGCAACGAATATTGTCAACAGTCGTCGCTTAAGCTCTTCTGCTCTTTTGCCAGAGTGACAGGCCACTTGCTCAATTTGGTGAATACCACTACTATTTTTTGTATTGGTCAACGCAAAAGTTCTTATAAGGCGTTGCGAAGCAAGCCAGGCATTTGCTGGTCTATAATATTAATATAATAGAAAATACAAAAAAAAATGCAATCAATTTGGTGGATTTTGCATGTTTTTTTTTTTGATGAACACTATTTTTTAACAATTTTTTTAAGGCCAAGGAGTAATTGTGGCTCAATGGCAATATTTTCCAAACCATTTTGTTTAATATAAAAATGCTGCTTCAAAAAGCACACTGTGCGGTTTGTGATAGGAAAAAAATATATTTTAAAATGCCGTGCATATTTTTCAGAGATGAGTTCAGCGACAAAATCTGTTAGAAATGGCCAGCTTTAATTCAGAGAAAAATTTCATGTCGGTATGTGCAATTAGCACCAAATGGTTCCGGAAGTGGAATCATAATACCAAGAGTGTAACTGAAATTCTTAACCAAACTCAGGTGTCTCGACCGACTCAGATTTAGGGGGGAAATTTCCTTTATTTCCCACCCGTAGATCCACCCCTGATATTAGTATAAATATACATATATGTACATACAAACATAAATACAATACAAGTTGGCTGTTGGGGAAATAGTGTTCAAGGTATGCGGAAATTGACTTCCTGTTATGGCAACTCCGGCTATCTGACGTATACTTTTGTAAATGCCAATAATTCAATGAGTTCTAGGTTGAAATCCGCAAAGTACATTCATTCGAGTAATTTTGTGAGCGCATTGCGGGTGAAAATATGAAAAAAGACGCATTACACATTATTAACGAAAAATATTGTAAGGTTATCACAACATACTTGCAGAAAAAGTTAACTTAATAAGAATTAAATGCATTATGTATTTTCATTTCTCGCATAGAAACGCTGTAGCACCTTCCGAGAAAGCTTGGAACAATATTCTACAAGATTTCATAGCCTTCGAAAATAAACTTGACGATATAGGATAAAGGTGTATACATATTTTCCCAAAGAATAATAGTGAAAATTTAATTCAACACATCGCAAATTAATTTACTTCAAACCCAAATCTATTTAAACCAAACACAAAACCAATTCGTTTATTTATCTAATATTTAGACACAAGTAAGACGTGCTATATATATCCTAAATCGCTCTTAAAATCAATGGACATAGGTAGGTAAAAGGGTATATATAAAAGGGTATATATATAAACAATACAAACATGTAGAAGTTTAAGAGTTAGAATGAGAAGGTAGAATAAATAGCCAATTTGAAGTGCTTAAGATTTGTTGCCAATTTTAATTTATTATGTAAAGAGTTCCACAACTGCACAGCTCTAACGAAAAACATGTTTGAGGTCGCTGAGTATCTAAAGCAGAGGTGGGCAGCTTCGACAGAGAATTTTCGTAGTGTGCGAGGAATTGATGTCACTGTGTGCGTGCGAACAAGTCCCCTGCAAAAAAATGGGACTAATCCGGGATGACTCCGGGAGCAATCGCAAAGGAGCATGCGACTAATACCACTTTTGATCTCTTTATATGGAATGAACTGATCGCTTTTGTTCGAGCATGTCCTATGAAGAGACTAATTGTTCACCTTTATACCCAAACGGATATAAAAAGCGACTAGTCACTTTTAAAAGATAAAAAATAAAAATATGAGCCAGCTGAGATTCGAACCGGGGTGCTCAGTTTTTTAAGGCGAATACTCTCTCTGTGTGCCAACGCCGCACATGAAATTTCATTGACTAAGTGCGTACATATCATTAAATCGTTAATAGTACCCGTTAGAGATGAGTTGGGGACTAATTGATGTCCAATTATACCCATAAGGGATGAGTCGAGACTAATTGACCTCCATTAGTACCCGTATGAGACTAATTGGGACTAATTAATTCCCAATTGTACCCGATTGAGAGTAATTTCGGAATACTCTCTTTAGAGATTAGTCGCACAATTTTTTTGCAGGGTCGTGAGGTTGAATGAAGCTTTCGCTGCCTTGCGTGTATGCCCAATTTGCCAAACGACGTCGTAAAGGCCTTGAATTGCATTAAAACACACTTGTTGCT
>NW_023469965.1:487-5122 GCF_013731165.1 Rhagoletis pomonella | reverse complement strand
TATTTTGCCTTTTTTATAGGTTTTTAGGTCCTAAAAATCCGTTCCCTTGTAATAAATATTAACGTTAGCTTACTTAATATATGTATGTAACAGTAAAACAATGCAGAGAGTGTTAACTCTCCTGAAGTCTTAACATAAATATGTTATCTTAATGTTAATAAGTAGTGTATGTTAATTATGTTAATATGTTTATTGAAATATGTATGTAAGTACATATGTATGTTATATATATGTGCTTACATATGTATGAATACATGTATGTACTTAACAATATGACACCTCCACCGCCAGAATCGGCAGTCCCTGTTGATTCAAAAAATTAACTATGTACATTGATTCTTACGTTTTACTTGTGTCTTATATATATTTTTATAGTTTTTGTCATCTGATATTAAATAATTTCCTTCTTGTTTATAGTTTTTAACTTTCTTATATTTAGGCTTAGACTTACTAACTCTGTTATTTTGGACAATATCATTTTCAAAATTAATCTTAGAAACTCTATTATTTTTTTTATTTAACAAATTTACATTTTTACTCTTCTTTGTGTGCATTATTTTTGAAAGCTTTGATAGATCTTCTTTTGAAACTAGATTATTTCTCAGGTCGATTGGCCGATTTTTGGTAGTAGAATGTATAGAATTATTGTAGGAAACTAATGCTGTAAACACGTTTTCACGAATGTCGTCTTGATTAAGTGGGTCGGCGTTAAACAATCGTATATGCTCATTTAACGTACCGTGAAGCCTTTCTACATCCGCATTACCTGTTTTTAAATAGGGTGTAGTTGTATGCACATTTATTTCTTGCCCTTTGAGGAATTCTCTTACTGCAATGGTATCTAGTTCATTATCTAATACAGCTTTATTCGGTTTACCTAAGTATTGAATTCTTTCTTTCAGCGCTTTTATTATAGAAATCCAGGTTCTGTCTTCTAGGTAATTAGCGGTTGCATATTTTGTTAACTTATCTATAGTTGTTAAATACATCACCCCACGTTGAGGAAACCATATATCTAAATGGACAATTTCATTATGCTTTTCTGGTGTAGGTGTAATATTTAATTTGTGTTTAATGTTAGCTCTATCGTACTTTGCCAACTTACATATTTCACAATTATTTATAAATTTTTGGATTTCTCTCTGAAGATTCGGATGAAAATAGTGCTTCTTTAATTCTGCAAAAACCTCTGTAATTCCTCTGTGATTATTTTTAATATGTTCTTTATGAATTAATTGTAAAAGTCGTTCTCTGTCAATCACATCTTGCATTAATAAATTTGATTTTAGAATTTTAAGATTTTTATTTTTAGCAAAGTATTTAATGTAGTTAATTTGAAACTCCCTAAACAATTCAATATTTGGACAAAAAACTACCACTAATCCTTTAGTAGGAAGTTTGTCTCTCATGAAATTTAGAACACTGTCTCTATTTTTTATTTTCCAAATGTGCCGAATTTTATTTTTAAAAATTATTTTTGTTGTACAAGAAAAAGTATTTGAATAGTCAATAAAAATTTGATTTTTAAAAAGGTTGATTGGTTTTTCACTAATCTTGATAAAATCGGAGTCGTCGCTTTCTGCGCTATGTACTGTATTCATATCTTCATCGAATAATTCATTTAAATTTATTTGTATTTCATTTTCGGTAGTTTCATAATTTAATCTACTAAGGCCATCTACTATAACATTTTCCTTACCCTTAATATAGGTTATATCGAAATCAAATTCATTTAGTCTAATTTTCCATCTCTGTAGCTTAGAATTCGGTTCTTTTATATTATTTAACCACACTAAAGGACGGTGATCGGTCTTAATTGAAAATCTTCTTCCAAAAAGATATGGACGGAAATATTTTGTAGCCCAAACTATAGCAAGCAATTCTTTTTCAATTGTGCTATAATTTTTTTCATGCCCATTAAGTGTGCGGCTAGCAAAAGAAATCACTTGATTCCCTTGCATGAGAACTGCACCTAAAGCAAAGTTACTTGCATCTGTGACAAGTGTAAACGTTTTACTAAAATCAGGGTGTATAAGTATTGGGTAGTTTTTAATTAAAGTTTTTAATTTCCCAAAAGCAGCTGTGTAATACTTATCGTTAATATTTAATTTTACTCCTTGCTTTAAATACTTAATCATGTGGTATGCAACGCGTGAATAATCTTTTATAAAACGTCTATAGTATCCTGTGATCCCCAAAAAGGATTTTATCTCCTTTTGTGTTTTAGGTAGTACTATATTTTCTATGGTTTTAACTTTATCAGGATTTGGCTTTATACCGTCAGGAGTAACTACATGCCCTAAAAACTCTGTCTCTCTTTTAAGAAAAGTACACTTGTCGAATTGCAGCTTTAAATTGGCTTCAGTAAATCGTTTAAGTATTTTAGCTAAGGATTCTAAATGTTCTTCTATACTAGCAGAAAAAATCAACACGTCATCTAAATATACCAAACAGATTGTGCCAATGTATTCCTTCAATACATTGTTAATCATTCGGTGAAATGTAGCTGGCGAGTTTCGCAGCCCAAATGGCATTCGTAAAAACTCATAATGGCCAGTAGATGTCGAAAATGCCGTTTTCGCGATATCGTCAGGATGCATTTCTACTTGGTGGAAGCCTTTGGCCAAATCTAAAGTGGTGAAGTACTGACTTTTTCCTAACTTATCGAATATGTCGTCCATATTTGGTATAGGGAATCTATCTTCTATAGTTATATCATTTAATTTGTGATAATCTATAACTATACGCCAATTTTGCTTATTATTTGCATCTAATTTTTTGGGTACAACCCATATTGGGCTATTATATGGACTGCTAGAATTTCTAATAATACCTTGTTTTAGCATATCTGCGATTTGCTTATCGACTTCTGCTTTATGTACTTCCGGGTACCTATACAACCTGGAATAGATTGGCATGTCATGTTTAGTTCTAATTTTATGCTTTATTTCATTAGTGAATGTTAAGTCATCATTTTTATCATAAAATACATTTTTGTATCTGTTAAGTAATTTTAAAAGCTTTTCTTTTTCATTTAATTGTAAATGATCTATTTTAATAAAATTTTGTATATTATATTTGTTAATTTCGCAGTTGAGTATTTCTATAATATTATTTTTATATGATATTTCATTGTACATTTCTTCTTCTTCAGACAAAAATAGAGACAAAACAGCATTTTTTGTTACTAACAGTCTATTTGGAAAGTCAATTACACAGTCCAAATCTTTTAAAATGTTATTTCCAATTAGACCATCAAATTTTTTATTAAAGTCACACTCCAAGAATTCACAAAAGTAATGATTTAAATTAAATTCCTTAAACAGTGGAAATCTAAAAATTGTATTTATAAATGTTTCAGCTCCCAAAGCTTTCGCTACTACACTTACTTTTTGTTTCCACTTGGGGTGACATATTATTAAACTAAATTTCGCCCCAGTGTCAATTATAAATTTTAATTTTTTTATGGGGTTATTTAAAATTATGTAGGGTAACTGCGCTCGGCAGGGGTAGGAAAATTTACGCTTGAATTTCCAATTTCCATTGGTTCTACTTGCTGATCCATTTTACGAAAATTTTACGTATTTTGTTCTCAGATTGCCTTGTACGATTTGAGCTAGCAGGATTATAGGAATAATTTCGATCGAAATTTCCAGGTATACTAAATTGTTGATTACTATGTAAAAAGTGAGACCCATTGTTAAAAGTATTACCATAAGAAAGTTTTTCATTATAGCTAAGTAGCTTTTTAAATTCTAATGCAAAACATTTTAGTTTTAAATATTTTTCATACCTAATTGACTGAGAATAAATTAACGTTTTTATTTTAAAAATGTCTAGTTTTATTTTGCTTGTTGAAAATTGTATCGCACCACAACTTGTTGGGACAGTATTGTAAAATGTTTAATTTTAGTATTTAAAATACGCATTTTTGACGCTATTTCTTTAATGTTGTTTGTTCTCCTCAGTAAAAAAAGTTAATATATTATAACGATCGTTTTTGTTTTGCGAATGTTTCGTTTTAAAGTTGTAAGTACAAATACTATATTTTTTATTTTGTATGAAGTAAAATTATATCAAAAAATTTTATTTTACAATTTCTTTTAAAAACTTGCGTTTTACCTGTATCATTTTCTCTGTGTATGCATAAAATTTGCAAACTTTTTGCAAAACTTAAAAAAAGATACAAATTTTCATCAAAAAAAAAACAGTTTTAGAAAAAATTTAGTATGCAGTGTTGTAACTTATTCAATTTCAGTGAATAAAATGCAAGCTTCAAGTCGGTTCAAATTACCTTTGATTTTTTAGAATTTGTTTCTCATGAGTGTTACATATTTTCTTCCATGAACAAAATGTAGTTTTGCATGGAAGAAAACCCTCAACACCATTGAGAAAAAAATATCAAAAATCAACGCAATTTTTAGCGACTTCAAACTTGCACTTTGTAGCACTGAAATTGAATGAGCTTCAAAACTACATACCCAATTTTTATTCCAAAAAATCTGAATCAAAAGTTTGAAATATACATAGATGAAAAATTTTGAAATTTGAAAATTTTATTCGTATGGTTTTTGTAGAAATATGAACTATATTTTCGTGAAAAATGACCGGAAAACAATCACTGTACGAATAACT
>NW_023469965.1:0-477 GCF_013731165.1 Rhagoletis pomonella | reverse complement strand
TTTGCCCTCTATTTTCATTTTTCAGTTAGCGATCGGAAATATGATAATTTTTAATGAAAAAAACATATTTTTCGTTTTCATTAAAAGTTCTCATACTTCCAAGCCATAACTGGATAATCAAGTTTCGCCACAATTATATTCATTACAACGTTGCCACAATATTTTTAATTAAAAAACCCGCTTTAATCCTAATAAAAAAATTTAATATATTTGTTATTAGGCAACAAATAACAAGATAATAGGTAAAGTCACTTAATTTTGTATGGGAATCCGGTTTATTTACGGAGTTTACGCGGTTATGCGGCATTTACACGTTTAGATGAATACCCGTAATATATAATTTACAATATAGAGCCTTAAAGTTATTACTTACCATCTCTCCTTTAGGATAAATCTCTAGATTTGCTTCCACATTCTTTATTTCCTCAATCGATCCGAACGGAATAATTTTAAAGTCAACTGAATCCGGAAAACACT
>NW_023469964.1:0-5123 GCF_013731165.1 Rhagoletis pomonella | reverse complement strand
TAATAATAATAATAATAATAATAATAATAATAATAATAATAATAATAGACTGGCGCTTACACATACGTTAGTGTTTGGCCGAGCTACTCCTACGATTTGTGGCGTGCGCCTTGATGTTGGCACACAAAGGGTAGGGACCGACTCCGAACGGCGATTGTATATTTACGAGAAGCTGTTTTCCATGGGAGAAATACACTCGGTGGTTTGCCATTGCCTGCCGAGGGAGGTTAAGCAAAAACCTTTTTTCCTATACTTTTTTGCGATGTTGCTTTGACCAGGGTTTGAACCCGGGCCCTGCGGAGTGGAAGCGCGCACTGCAAACCACTACACCACAGCGGCCGACTTTTGTAATCTGCTTACCTAAAAAATAAAGAAAAGCGAATTAACGTGCATATGTACTGGAACATACATTCATACACACGTATGATTTCTAAAAAAATATGGATGTTTTCAATAAAAATAAATACAAATACATTTGCTTTCTGTTAAATCAAATAGACCACAATTAAAGCTTATATGTATGTACGTATGTACGTATGCACGAGACAGGTCTCTTTAACCGAAAGTACAAAGGCGTCATTTAGCAAAGCAAACATTTGTATGAATGGAATAAATTTGACTTAGAATTATGTACAAAAAATAAAAAAAATAATGTTAATAGTTACAAGTGCAGCCAATTATGACTGGAAAAGTAGGTAAAGTACATATTAAGCTACTAAGAAAGCGAATGAACAGAAGGTACCTACATGATTTGTGTAGTTTGGTACACAACTATATATAAGAAACAGCAGCGATTCATCAGTCAAATGTGCTTGCAGCTGGAATATGGCACACGAATCTGTGACAGCTAATGTGTCCAATCCAATTAACCGAGCTTCTTTCGAACATTTTCCGAAGTGTGCATGTACATACATATGTGATGGCTAAAGAACTAGCTGTCAAACGAAAACAGATTTGAAATGTCACGTTTTAATTTTTTTTAATAAATTACCAGGCAAATTCTGTTAACTAGTACAGAGTGATTATCAATAGCAATACTTACAACTCATTTTTCGATTGTCAATATGTACCCGTTTGTAAGTTCTTACCGGCCCATATTATGACACATTATGGACATACATACATAAATATGTACATGGGGCGCTCCATGTGTTTGATTTGTAGCTTGATTAATACATTTTTAAAAACTTTACAGCACAAAACAAAAACAAATCGATTTAATAGTTTTTCAAATATCTTGAGAACGGGGCGAGAAAAAAAAAATAACACATACACACATCAAAATTCTCTATGAAAATAAATATTTTCTAAATCTTAAAAATTAAAAAATTTGTAAATTTGTAATCTATTCATTTTACTCAACTTCAGTGTAACAAAAAATTCATAACTCAAATTATTGTAGAGTGCACCCCGTAATACTATACTTTTATATTGCGCCATACTCAGAGCTACCATTGTGATTTTTAAAATTTTTTTGAGATGGCAAATTTTCAAAAACTAAGATCTATCAAAAAATTTGTATGTGAAAAATTCTTCAAGAAAAAAATTTAGAAAATATTTCCCTTCATAGAGAATTTTGATTTGATGTGATTTTTTTTAATTTTTTCCTAGCCCCGTTCTCGAGATATTTTTAAAACTATTAAATTGATTAGGTTTTGTTTTTGTGCTGTAAAGTTTTTAAAAATGTATTAATCAAGCTCTAATTTCATATTTATTTATTATTATTGTTTATCCATCAACCCTAAAAATTTGAAACAAGTCAAACACATGAAGTGTGAACCCCGTCCATTTTGATATGGAACGCGCCACATACATGATTTGCAAAGTAGCCACATACATAATTATGTACTTGCTTAGGACATTTCCTCACTCTTTTAGGCAAGAGCTATATATGTTCACTGTACAAAAATATCAATTAGTTTGTGGAATAACGGTAATTCTAGCGAAGATTGAGATATCTCTATAAAATTTGATACGTATGTATGCACAAGCGTGTTCATAAGCTTTTTCCTAAACCCGATTTCCGAGCTATTAGAAAAATGCTAATTTGAAAAAATCGGTACCACTTAAAAAAAAAAAAATCGGATAAGCCGGTTTTATTTTACATATTTTCTCTGCGGTAACACTCACTGTTGGTCAGATATAATGACCAAAACAACAATATGAGTACTAATAAGTAAAGAAGTATAAGTTCGGGCGAAATCGAATTTTATATACCCGGCGTAGGTATCAAATATCTACCTTTGCACGATAAGCAGGGAGGCTTTCCCAATTCCAAACGTTTTCGATAAAACATATGCGGAGCTAGATTTAATTAAAATTAATAATTGAATCAAGTTTGGTAGAAATCGAGCGTTTACCTTTGTAGTAATAAAGTGAACAGTGCTACGCCCAATTCCTAAAAGTCTATAACATTTGTATTTATTGTTAAGAGATATTATTTGGAGTAAATTAGCGTTCTCAGTTATTGAAATATCGGAGTTTTCATATATCTAAAATTTACCGTTATTCGGGAAGCGTGTGTAATTTTAGCCCGATTTGAATAATTTCCACCGAGTTTGCTTTTCCGTACCCAGGTTATTCAGTGCACCGAGTTTGGTTAAAATTGATTGATCGGTTACCGAGTTACACTTTGTAGTCATAAGTGGTCGGCGCCACGCCCATCAGCCAACAATTTATATTGATCTAATTTTCTGCTAAGTGGTTATTGCACTCATCGATTTGAAGTGAATTAGCTTAAATAGTTACTGATTTATCAAAGTTTTCGTGTTTCTGTTACCGTTATATGGGAGGTGGCTGTTTTTATTGCCCGATTCCAAAGATTTCAAACAGATTTCTTAGATGAAATCTAATCAAGGCTCGTACCGAGCTCTGTAAGGACTCGTAAAGCGGCTGTTGAGATTCGGTATTTAATCATATTTACTGAAATATCGTAGCTTTTCCGTTTTTCGAAAATACCATTATGTGAGAAGGGGGCGTGGTTACAGCTCGATTTCGCCCATTTTCAATAGAAACGTAAATTTTGTTGAGATATCTCAATTTTTGCTCGAGTTATCGTGTACACGGTCGGACGGACAGACCGACATGGCTTAATCGACTTTTCTATTCATTCTGAGCATTTATGTATACATTCGTCTATATCTATCTCGATTACTTTAGACAAGTGCTCTCGGGTATAATAAAAATATAGCCTACTATAGGCAGGTCATCCATCAATCAATACCTGCGTCAACTCTCACCACTTGTAATTCATTATTGCACACCAACGCTATCTATCGAAAACATCCCTACAAGGCAGCTGAGTATCATATGAGTACTCATATTATCATTATCCCTAATCACAAAAGTGCTTATCAAAGTCCTCATTTTCGTTCAGGCCATGGGTAAAAATTGAGTACTTTCCCCTCAATGTTGTCATCAGAAAGTCCTCAGTACTAATAGTCAAACTACTCATTTATGCCGTACTACAAAAACAAAAGTGTAAATGTGTGAGAATTTTGGCCTAAAGTGCTCAGCAATGTCTTGTAGGGATAGAGCTCGAATTGCTTCGTGAGGTGCGCGATACTTTGACACAACTCCATTCTCCATATTGTAGCAGGTTAAACTGTTTAGTCCAATTTCGAATAAGCTGCCGACAACACTGACCACCTCTTCATATGTCTGTGAGGGCCCAACCCCGTCGCATCTGGCCTTTTGACGAGCCTGCCCTAAGACGAGAATGAAGACAACATGCAGTCGATTCACTGATTTAGATAGAGTTTAGTAAGCCACTACAACAAAAACAACAGCGATAAATTTTAGTTCGGTTTTCCGCTTACGCGTAAGCAGTAAGCAGTACGCGTTTCCACTCCGCAGCACCTGGGTTCAAACCCTGGTCAAAGAAACATCGCAAAAATATAGGATAAAGGTTTTTTCTTAACAGCGGTCGTCCCTCGGCAGGCAATGGCAAACCTCCGAGTGCATTTCTGCCATGAAAAACAGCTTCTCGTAAAAATACAATCGCCGTTCGGAGTCGGAGAGTCTGACAACATCAAGGCGCACACCACAAATCGGAGGAGAAGCTCGGCCAAACACTAACATATGTGTAAGCGCCAATCTATTATTATTATTATTATAAATAAACTAGTTGAAAACCGGTTTATTCGATTGTAAAAATCCGGTTTACTCGTTATTCGAAAAATCATGAATTAAAAACAAAAAAAAAAAATGTAAGAAAAACATACAAAAGACCGGTTGTAGCCAGTTTGGAAAAAACGAGCCAATCACCCCAGTGAATACTTATCAGGAAAGTGCTCTTCCGCTTCGGTGGCCCGAGATTGACACCAAGGTGCTATTATGGTTGTGATGATTAACTAGTGCTGTAGATATCTTAGATCAATCGTTCGTTTACCATCTTCTGAGCTAGCACTCTGAAGCCGTTACTAGTCATAAGCATAATCATTAAGTTAATCTAACAGAACGGCTCGCACAATAGGCATTTTGCAGAAATATGTAGGCTTCAGAAAGAACTTCTGTCTTACAGTAAACTGTAAAAGTTTTAGTGATAATTTTTTTTTCGGCAAACTAAAACCTGAGGGGTCCTGAGGTTAACCTTGATTAAAAGTCTAAAGGCCGATTACTCAATGTCTGGTTAACAGTAACTATAGGTTAGACATCGTTATCGACGTTAAGACTCCCTTTTATATCGACGGTTGAGTGAAAGGTCGTCCTCTCGCGGCGGCTAGACCAAAAACGCCTTATTTCAGAATTTGGTTGGTGAACGTCCCATCTAAGAATTCGATTTAATAACGCCTTATTTCAGAATTCGGTTCAATAAATGACTTATCTTCAACATATTTCCAATATATTTTCAGCTTTTGCACTTGAGATAGGGTGTTTTTAAATCAATTTCTGATATAGGTCGTTCTTGAAAACTAGGTCGTTTTCGAGCTGGCTGCCGAGTAAATTTTGAGACATTTAGTAACCGACCCTCAGTTATACAGGTTCGATTCCTGGTTCGAGCAACATCCGATGAAGAACCTGCGAGTTTACTTCTGCCGTGAAAAGGCTCATCATTACGACCTTTCGCCGTTCGGAATTAGCGTACAATTGCAGGTATATATGTACATACGTATGTATACACA
>NW_023469963.1:0-5123 GCF_013731165.1 Rhagoletis pomonella | reverse complement strand
TTAGGAACTATTTCTATAGGAATCAAAATAACTTATACAGTCTAAAATTTTTTTTTTAATTTATTCTTTTTAAGAGAGGTAAAATTGTCACGTAGTGCAAAAGTACGCATAAAATATTTAAAATTGAGTAAATATCAGCACTTAATGTTTATTTTTAGTAGGAAATGTATTTTTACTTTAAAAATATTTCCAATTATAAACATTTTATGTGTATATTTTAAACATCTAATTTTCAAAATCAAATCTTGAAAACCTTATGCGTATATCTACACAGATTATGGTTGGAAAATATAAATTTTTCAGTAGTAATTTTACATGCACTTGGTGTAGCATTAAGGCCAGAACTGCCAAAGCTGGAAAAAAAAGAAGAAGGAAAGCTAAGTACTTGATAATCAGGAATGTGGAATTGTGTATAGCTTCCCATTGTTTAGTTTGTGATAGATTTGAGAACAAATCACGATTCACATTTCAGCATTCTGGCAATTGAGAAAAATAGTTTTTTTTTCTTTGTAATCTTTGGGAATATTAGCTCACGTAAAGTTCGCGATATGGCCGAAGTTTCTAAACTTTGTGCTTAACTTAGGAAAATTCATGCAAATTTTAAACTTTTCAGTCGGATTTTTAATCACGTTCTTTAGAATTTTTTTGTGTATGCAGTTTTGTGACCCATTCAATTCTAATATAATCCAATAATAAAAAATAATAATAAATAAAAATTATAATAAATAATTATTGGAGATATTTTGAAAAAGTGTGCGTACCAACACTTTTGGCCGTGAGTGTAGGTTTAAACAATCTCACCTAGCGGATTTGAATATAAATATTAATATTTGTGTAATATTATTGCCATTTACTTATGCTTACGTTTCTTTATAATTCCTCGACAAGATTCCAATTTAAAAATTTTCGATATGAAATCAAGTGCTTTTAATATAAACGTAGTAATTCGATTTGCTTAGGCAAAGGCTTTCTCCTTAATGCAACCAAATATATATCTTATTACATTAAACGAGCTATTCTTGTATATATATATATCCATAGGGTTCTCGGAAACGGCTCTAACGATTTTGATGACATTTGGACACGGATAATGTTTTAGATTTTAAGGTTATCTGAATAGGCAATATCTTCGAGAAGACTCGTATAAGGTTGCCAGCTATTCGAAATTTGTTACGAATTCTTTAAAACATCATAATATGGGTATCAAATGGAACGTATTTTAATGACCCATAATCGAAAATATTTTTAATAGGGTTGCCAACTATTTTGAATCGCATATTTATTTAATTTTTTGTTAAAAAAAAGGTAAAATATTACTATTTATGAGTACCAAGAGAAGGTTATTAAACAGTGCTTTCCCTACACAATTGATCTAAAACATCGCAATATGGATATCTAATGAATGAATGGTATTGTTAAGAACTTTGGTCAGAAAATATTTTCCATCAGGGTTGCCACGTTTCTGTGTAATACAAATTTTTATTTTGTTAATTTCAATCAACATTTTTTTTATGTATACACAGTACATATACGATCGGTCAACCTGGTACTTTTTAATAAAGCAATGCATGGCGTGCGTGAAAAAGAGCGTACGATATGCGCGATTGTGGATACTAAATACCATATCTTGAGAAAAACCAAAACAAATTGTTTGTGCTTGTGAGCCGTCGAGAGCATGCAAGAACCTGAGCCAAAATCACGCGCTCGACCATCCCTACCTTTGAGCTTAAAATTTTAAGTGTGTAGCTCAAAACGTACCCATATTCTAGAAAATTTCAACGAAGAGTTTTAAAATGCGGTTTAAAAAATTATAATAAAGGGAGTATGTGTGTTATCCGACATGTGAAAAGTAAAAATACCTGAAAGGTTAAGTTGAATGGACGTTTAAAATTATGAGAAGTAAGGCTAAAGACTGGTAATGTTTATTATTCACTGAGACAGGGCTAATGTTTTGAAACCTAAAATTTAGTCTTGGATATGAACAATAGAAAAAATCTGGATTATTGAATATTTTACTTAACTAGCACATGTTTACTAAGACGATTAAAAAAAAAACATTCGTTGATTCCCTAAACCATTTTCACTGCTCCACCTATTAGTACAATCGCATAGTATTCAGGGTACATATCGTCCCCTCAATATAACAATAGCGTATCATTTTTTTTGGGTTTTGAGAAAATCGAGTTTAAAGTTTTTGTTTTTTTTTTGTTTGAAGGAAATTTTTGAACAAGAAATTATACACCATTTTTTCCAATGACATTTTGACCCACTTTGTGGAAGTAGAATTTGACGAAATTTTGACCAGACATAGAATCAATGATGGAGATTCTAAATATGCAATAAAAAAATAATGGCGTATGAGCACATACGCTATTGTTATATTGAGGGGACGATATGTTTGCTAATGTCTAGTTATAAATTGTGTTAAGTATATTTAAAATTTTTTCGAACATAAAAAGTAATTTTGTCAGCCGGAAATTGTACGGCGTTTTCACGTTAACGTTGTTTTTTTTTTTAATAAGTATGCACAATTTTTTACCGTCTCTAACAGAATAACTTTGGAGACATGAACACGATTACTTATAGAAAATCCCTAAGCAAATAAATTATTTTACAACTAAGATATAACCGTGAAAGTGAACTGCGAATGTTAATAAAAATATTTTAAAAAAAGTATACTTGCATATTTACAAATATGTAAACAGATTTTATCTTAAAAAAGTTAGATATGTGAAAAACTGTGCATAGATAAATAAAATAAAAAGCTACGGTACCTTGCGTAATCATCAACAAAAAAGTCAAGTGGAAAATGTGAACATGTATTATTTATTTGCAAAAAATTATTTTAGGAAAAGAAAAATATCTCTTAAACTTCCATTAAAAGTGTATTTACTTATAGTAGATTGGTATACATATCATTCTACAATATGTGCACACGAAAAGTTTACAGATTGTAGAACTACCTTACAGCCAAAGCTGAAGCTGAAAATGGTTGCAAAAACGATAGTAAATAATCTTTTGCTTTTTCTAACAAACGCCGGAAATTGGAATAATATGTGTGTCGTACAGAGTATCAGATTCATGATGAAAAACGTGTTCAATCTGGCATTTTTACCGAACACCGTTTGAGTTATTGAATATTGTAGGTACAGCCATGGGGGCCTGTCAGCATACCTAGTGTGACCACTTTTCCAAAAACTCATTTACGTACACAAAAGATTGTAGCAACACAAAGTTTTAAAGAAAAATTTTGGAAACGATTTTATTGCAGTTTATTAGTCGATATCCAAACACATTTTTGACGTACAAACTTCAGCATATTTATTTGCGAATTGAGAAATATTTAGGTACATACATACATTCAATGTTGAAATAATGCAATTGCTGCTAAATTACAAAAGTGTCGGCCCATGTAATCAATTCATTGATCTTGAGTAGTTTTCCTGAACGCGTATTTTCCATCTGATGCAATTTGTTTCAGCATTTGAGGCTGCTTCTTTACGAATTCGACAAATTCCGTACAAGTCATTTTAATGTTGTACCGAACAAACAAAAGATCTCGCAATGTCTCGATTTTCAGTTGTGATTTCTCATCGCCCCAAATCTGATTGATCAAAGAAAATACGCGTTCCACGGCAGCTGATGTACCTGGCAAGCAGAGAACATACGATACGATTCTCACCATGTGGCTGTACGGAACCTTCTTTTGGTCAAAATGCCGAAAGCATTCAACCCAGCGTTCATCGGTGTCAGTGTTATATTCTTCCCACGATTGGATCTTCTCTGGGGTAACGTATTTTTCCAAATATGTGAACTGATAGAATAAATCAGTGTCGGTGATTCTATGTCAAAATGATTATTCTTTACATGCGGTACTTTCGATAAACTCCCATTTTGGTGGTTGATCAAGTGCACACCAGGCGAATATCATAATATGGTCGAATTGTTCAATCCACTTTTCAGTGTATTCGATACATGATTCTCAGGAACAAATGAATCAAAAAAGAACCAAAATTAACCTTCGAACCGTAGAATTGACGTGAGGGATCGTTTTAGTTTTTATTAGTCAAAATTTGCATGTACGTATGTATGTTGGGCGCTCCTATCGATACAATTTACGTACAATATTTCTTCGATTCAATTTACGTACATTTTCGTGATTTTGTGGTTAGCTTCGGTATACGGTACATGGCTACAAATTTACGTACTGTACGTGTCATTTACGTACAGTTGGTCACACTAAGCTTACCCATAGCCAAAAAGATTAGTCCCTGCTCAGCCTTCAAAGCTGCCTTAAATCTAAGTCATAACTCCGGCCGCAGGAATTTGGTCATATTCGGTTTGCAACTTGCCCTGCTTCTGAGAAGAAAGATAATTGTATTGAGCTGTGTGAATTACCAACCTGAAGTACTGGACGCTATAACTGAGTAGTCAGAGATGCCACTCCCTAGGACCTGGCTTCGATGCCTGATCCGAGCAAGATATAAATTAGGGGAAAAAAATTACCAACAACGGTGGCCTTTCAGCAGGCAGTGTAACAAACCTCCGACTGTATTTCAGCAGTGATTAGCCACGAAAAAGCTTCTCATAAAATCCATTTGACCCTCTTTGTGTGCGCCATAACATTATAATTATTAAGCATATCCCGAGTAGCTGATAACTATATTCGAAGTTTTAGATCTGCCGAGTGTCTAAGAAAATATGGATACTATAGCATAGCATACGATTGCCCCTGTGCTTAAACACTCGACAGCATCCTGCATGAACACAAGTTCGGCTTGGAGTACTACTTCTGTACTCCTTGTTATTGTGAGTACACCCACCTTTCGACTGAACAGAATTAGTTGATCCCGGAACGTTCTTGATCCATTGTTCCCTGCTAGGGGTTTATATTTTATAACGTTTGCCGTAGGTTTTTGTTGGCACGCAATAGTCTGTTCATTCCAGCAGGTAAAGTCCATCCAGAATTGATTTTAAAAGTTGTATTGTTTCCACTGACGAAATATACTTGAATATACATATTTATATATATTCTTATCTATGTGCGTTTAACCATTTGAAAAATGACCGGTTGCATGAGTAATGAAAAATAATTAATTTTGCAAACAGTAACAACAATTTGT
>NW_023469962.1:0-5124 GCF_013731165.1 Rhagoletis pomonella | reverse complement strand
CATATGAACAGTGGCTTAAATCTTGTCCTTGAAGGCCTATATTTAAACTTAATGACGCATATTTTTGTGGAACATTTTAACCCAATATTTCTCTCCCATGTGGCTCGTTTTAACCCTTATTTGGGTGTAATGTAGTAATGTAAAATTCTTCACCAATTGTTTCAAGCGTAATCAAAAGTTTATAAATGATGCTGAAGAATATCTTGAAAACCAAAGAAAATTTTCAAACGACAAAATTAGTTTATTTTAAGGACTTAGTGCCCCTCGTATATTAGATTCATATATATATATACATACATATAAATATTAATTTAATTTTTCGTTTTTTTTTGTCACCAGAAATTGCAAATTTTAGCCGCTAAAGGTTATCAATGCAAATAGCAAATAACAGAAGATCTTCATATTTAGTAGCTAAGATGCGCTTATCAGTTTTCCTATTAGAAGAAAATATGTATATATTTGTACGTGAAAAGAGAGTAAATTTGTATAGAATATTACGCATTACTTAGTAAATTCATTTATTGCTAATGTTGATTTTCAGCGCCAGTAAATTTTACGTATTACTATTGCTTATTAAATTATTTAGGATGTAAAACCAGAGAACTTAGATAGATAGAGAAGGTGCAAATTTTTGGAACGTAAAATTGTTTGGCTGAAAAATAAATCCATGGAATATCACCACAGCGCGATTAACATTTCAACAAGAGTTAACAGAGAAAAATGTAAATTTGTGTTGTGATAATGTTATATTTGTTGCAAGCGTCTGGCTGTGTTGCTAGGTTGCATATGAATGCAGAAACGTATTGATGTATATTTTTTTTTATAAAATTAATAAATTAATATAGTTAAATTATGTATATTAAATGTACTTTTATATTAGTTAGAATTGCTGATTTGCATCTCTGCATGACCATTTGTTAAATATAATTTATTCAGTAGTTAATGTTGCTAAAAACTTAAAAAGCATCTGTTCAAGTTCGCTTCTTGTACGAGTATTATATCATGTAAATAGTAAAAATGCATGTTAGTTAAAAAAATGATAAAATTGGTTTTTTCACATACTCACTTTAAAGATGGACGCATTAACAAAAAAATGTATAAAGCAATGTGTTTGTTAACTTCAAAATTAATTTTCGAAGATATTGGCCAGGCAATGCTTTAACTCCAAAACGTAGATTTGTTATCTAATAAATAGGTGAAAGCTATGCAAATATGCAAACTCATTGGTGATTTGCCGTCGGCATTTGGGTCGCAAAAATCGTTTTTTTTTTTTTAACGATTCTTATTGTAGTTGCTACGCTATTTTTTAATGCAACAAATCCCAGTTTTCTAACTGCCTTAGTTTTTTCACAAACTCACTTTAAAGATGGACGCATTAACAAAAAAATTTACAAAGCAATGCACTTGTTAACTTCAAAGTTGTTTTTGACTTTTACTGCAATACTCGTAGATATTATTTGTAAATAATAGTTCTGGAGTCAAATGCAAATCCATTTCCCAGGCATGCGCATATGGATACTTGTAGTACATACAGATGCGATCAACTAATTAGCAACGAAATTCAAAATGATATTGTTTGCAAATTATGTTTATTATTTATTTTTAATAATTTCCTTTAAAACATAATTCAATCTATAACAGAAACCACAATAATAAAAGTTTAAAAGCTTGCACAATTTGCAAAATAATTAATCAAACTTCAAAAAATTGTTATAAAAATTTAAAAAATTTTAGTTAGAATATTTAGAAAATTTTCGGGTATGCAGCTTTGTAGTCCATTCAATCAAGTACACTAAAGTCCAAGTTTCTAGTCGTTAAAAATTACCGTTGATTTCTTAGAATTTTTTTTTTATGGAGGGTGTTCGCATTTTCTTCCATATAACACATGAACCAATTTTTTTTTGTATGAAAAATAAACAGCAACACCCCAACAAAAAAATCTAAAAAATCAACGGTAATTTTTAACAACTTGAAACTTGCACTTTCTTATAATATAGTTGAATGGACCACAATACTGCATTCCCGAAAATATATTAAATATTCAAATAAAAAATTTGGATGACCATTTCTTGAAGGTTGATTCATTTTTTTGCAATTTGTGCAAGCTTTTAAACTTTTATTATTGTGGTTTCTGTTCCAGATTGAATTATATTTTAAAGGAAATTATTAAAAATAAATAAACATAATTTGTTGATGGCAGCTGAATGTATGTATGTATGTACTTACATATGTAAATATGTACCCCATACACATACTCCAAAATCATTTTTTGATAACGTTCTTGCACCTGCACATAATATTACATATATGTAAGTACATACTAACTTTCTTCTTATTTGGGGCTGACAAACTTTAACTTAAGAGTCGACTTTATTTCGTCTACTAATATGCCCCAATAGTTTTGGAGTCAAATGAAAATGCATTTCCCACGCATACATATATGTATCTATATGTACTACATGCTTCATTAATTGACAACGTTTTTGCATGCATATATAAGTACATCCATACATACGTGCATATTGCTGTCTAAGTACTACGCACATATATACAAATGTACATATATGTACATATATGTACAACTCACGGCAGCATACATACACACATACATAATTACGCGCATATTCAAATACAACAATAACTATTTCATTCCTAAACGCATGCGCATATTTCTCAAGGCCAAGTAAATTCATTCATAAAAACAACCGCAGCACATCTCCCCGCAAATTCATCACCAACAAGCGCAACTTTGTCAATCCGACACAAAAATTCTAAAATCTTAAAATGAAGAAATCTCGGCCAGCCAAGTGAAAAGTGGCAATTATTTCTCTATAACCAGTGAAATAAGTTATCTCGAATCTTGGCAATTTTTGGTAATTTTTGACAAAACACTCTATTTCTCTGTTCCATACCAATATTTCAATCATTAACTAGTATTTTAAAGCGTCATTTTAATAAACATTAAATAAAAGTGTACGTTTTCTGCAGGAAAATACATTAATTTTTTTAAATAAAATCAAAACTTCTAAAATCACAAACATATGTGGTTTTATCGGAAGTTCACAGATGTAACGTGGCAACTTAGCTCGTTTTCACATTTTTCGGTCCGAAATTGTAAAATTTTTGTCCATGACGCGCCACGATTTTTGTACAGGTGGGTCAATGTGCCTTGAACACCATTTACATATATACAAAAAAATTATTTTATTTATTTTTTAATATTAAAAATTTTTATACTTCAAAGCGTTTATAAAAGTATATTTACATATATGCACGGACGATTTTTAATATTTTTCATCCGTAAGCAAATCTTCAGTACCATAAAAGATTCAAACACATCAAAGTACAAGCAATGCAATGTCCAAGCTAGTGCTACTCCACTGTACATGTGTATATGAATGTATGCATGTATGCGTGTAAAAAATGTCAATTCCAGTTGGTTTTTAACACTTTTTAGCGGACATAGTTTTTTTTGGTTTCAGCTGGTTCCAACTGTTAATGAAGCACAATTTTTCTGGTTAATCTTGATGAAAGTTACATGTATCGTCGAGAACATGGTTACATGCAGAATTTTAAATTAATTAGTATTCTTCTCCATATAAAATGTACGAGTATGGCTTTATTAAATGTAAACTTATGCGAAAACCTAAATATTTGGTCAACCAAGGGTTAATTTTGGTGGCGTCGTGGCAATTCGCAGAAATTTAATAATTTGTCTGTGGTTGGTTGACAGCGAGGGGAAGACGAAACCAGTACAATCGTACATATGTATGCACATATTTACATTTATTAATGCATACATATTTATTCGTTTGTCTTTTTGAATATATGAAGAATTTCATATATGTAGTGATTTAGAGATTGGAATTTGAATGATGTACTGTGGCGCGTATGCTAGAGGCGACGCAACTTTTTGGCGTCTCGCCGTTTGTCTTGGTTCAAATCCCGGACGGACCAAGTAATAATTTTTTTTTTTGTTTTTTTTTTAATTGTCATATTCATATTCCATTTTAAATTTTACTATTAGCTTTGTTTAAAATAATATATGTAAATGGATATGTAGGTACAAACGCATGCATAATTTCACATAATCGCTCAAATTTGCCAAAAGTTACTAAAAATTAGTGATTGGAATTAAAATTTTATGCGAATCCAATTTTTATTCCCATTTTTAGAAAGGGCAAGTATGTATGTATATGTTCGTGCCACAAAAATTATTTCATAAATACATAGTTAATTTTAAACACAAATATGTATGTACACTGGTAAAGTGAGTGCATCCTGTTTTTTGTTTAATATTTGCAATGTTTTTAAGTTAAAATTTTATGTTATTTTCGACGGGAATTGCGGTTTTATGCATATAGCAAGTGCAATTTGTAAAAAATTGCGCTAATTTTTTTTTATTTGTTTGCAAAAGGTCATGCGCATTTTATTCTACAAGAAATTCCCTTTTATTTGGTAAAAAGTGCAAAAAGCCGTTAGCAATAAAAAATCATTAAAAATCCACCCGATTTTTTAGCCGCTTAAAACTTGATCTTGTTCCACTAGAATTAAAAAACCGATCAATCTGCGTACTCAAAATTTTTCTAAAAATTCGGATTAAACAGGTCAAAATTTAGACGAGAAGTCGTTGAATTTTTCTATGTTCTGTGTAAAGTTTGAAAGTTTGACTTATGTAGTTTTAATTAAAGCATGAACCACATTTTTATAAAAAGATAATAAAAAAATTTAATTGAAAAACATTGCAAATATTAAGCAAAAAACACCATGCACTCACTTTTGATTGCCAGTATATGTATGCATGTACATATGTGTGTAAACTTTATGCCAAACTATCATTATTTTAAATTGTATTTGCATCTTCATAAAAGGAGAACAAGATAAAAAATTTAACAAAAATTACAAATTAATGAAAATTATGTGAAGATTTACCATATTTTCGTTTATTTGCTCACAAAGAACATCACATTTCATGTTGCTCAACATTGTATTATGTTATCAACATTAAATTCAACAGAATTTTTTTACATTCCGACTTGAACTTTTCTAACGCTGTTAATTTTTCGTCCGCGAATAGTTTCCACTTTCAGTTTGCACCTTCTCTATCTATCTAAGTTCTCTGGT
>NW_023469961.1:0-5124 GCF_013731165.1 Rhagoletis pomonella | reverse complement strand
GCTATGCTGGCCGGTACCACTATTTGCTGAGTCACCACCATATCTCAGGGTAGTTTGGACAAGATAATTGGCCGGCTGAATTGGATATGGCTGGTGCTCAGTTATGCTGTTCCTTAGTGTAGTTTGGACAAGATAATTAATTGGACGGCTGCACGGGAATACAGCGATTCCTTACCGATGTTGCCGCTCTCACCAAGGATATGGGATTGTTGTTGTTTTAGGATTAAAAACAAATAAGACAAACAAATATTTTATCAATTAAACGCAGAATCTTGAGTTAACTAGACGTAAACCATAATTTTATCGATTTGTACTTATTGGCGTTCAAACTAAATAAATCCGATAGCCCTAAACCACAACAAAAAGGGGTTTAATCTACAATATATAACCTACATTTGGTGCCCAACTCAGTGACCGAATTACTACGCGATTATTAATAGTGCATGCAACCAGTGCGACGAAGCTCTCGGCTAGGAGGAATGTCGACAATATCAACAGAACAATTTGAGCGATTGATGCAGGCGGTGACGACAGCCAACACGCGAATTGGGTCGTTTAGCAACTGCGCTGCACGCTATAGCGGGGAACGTAATACGTCGAAGGTGGAAGAATTTTTCGCGGCGGTTTCAACGTTTAAAGTGGTGGAAAAGATTGGCGATGCGGATGCCATCAATGGCATGCGAATGCTGCTGGAAGGTGATGCCTCTGAATGGTGGCGGGGTGTGAAGGCAAATGCTGCTACCTTTCGTGATGTGGTAAGAATGCTGCTGGAGGCTTTCTCGCCTCCAAGGCCTGCATGGCGCATTTATGCAGACATCTACGAGTGACAGCACGAAGTAACAGACAATTTTATTCGTAAGTAGTCAGCACTCTTCGCTCAGCTGTCCAGTCCACCAAAGGAAAGCGAGCAGATCGACATACTGTTTGGCATGCTGCATTTGCAAGTGCGTGACAAAGTAGCGCGTCATAATGTTGTTACATTCGACGATCTTTTGCGGGATGCCCGGGAAGCGGAATATGCGGTAAGAGAGCACAGCGTATCAGCAAACTCGAAAGCTGAGTCGATTAGTGTTTCAGCACGTTGAGCATTGCTACAAGCGCATTAAAGAAGTAACGCTGAGACAAAATGCTGCTGCAGCCGCTGCGGCTGTTGCTCAAGCAACGCAGTCCAAACCAAAACTTGCCTTTTACGGTTGTAATGCGCCCGGTTATGTCCGCGCGAATTGTCCATCGTGCCGTGCGAAACGCAAGCCTGAAGCAACCGTTGTTAATTTTAATACAATCTCGTCCAACAATATGGAGAGTAATATACCGATCGCGAACGTCCAGCTGTTGGGAGTTTCTGGTCAAGCCTATTTTGACACGGGTGCGCGCACGAGTGTTGCTAGTTCTAACTTAAGGCGAATCATGGACTTCAACGGGTGCAGGTACAAACGAGTGAAGTGTGAAATTTCGTTGGCAGACGGAACTACGTCGTCGCAGGAGTGTTTGTCAACCATCTACAAGATAACTATCGGAGGTAGATGCCTAAATATCCGGTTTATAATACTTCCCGGGGCCACTAATAACCGCACATTGTTCGGTACAGTCTTTTTGGAGGAGGTTGGAGTCGTGCTAAATATGGGTCAGAAGTTTTGGTACTATGAAAACTGCCCTAAGTTCATTTTGACTTCGCCGAAGCACTGCTGCTAAGCCACAATATAGTAGAAAGCGTTAAGGTGTGCAAACGTAGTCCGTTCGATATTATGCAGAGCGAATCGAAGCGATACCTTAGCGAAGTATACATGTCGGAGTTCGAAAGTTATGGACCAGAGCTGGAAGATGGCGACTATTCGCCGCACTCCATCCAAGCGATCTTCAAAGATGCGTTACGACCAGACGAAACAACCCCTGACCGTAAGACCACGAGGGAACTATTCACAGGAGTAGTGTACGGAGGGAAGACCAGCGATGACGGGTTCACGCCGTTAAACTCGCTTGACCTGAAAATTTTAAAGTCTAAAAATGCAGCGAGTTTGAGAGCAGAGGAAAAACTGCAGCTAGACCGCCTCCTATGTAAGTATGAAGAGGTGTTTGGTGAGATATCGGAGGCAACGCCATTTGCTCAACATCATATTAATACAGGTGACCATGAGCCAATTACCTCTCCACCATACCGGTTGTCGTTCCCAAAAACGCGCGAACTAAAGGCCGAGCTTGACAAGATGGTGACGATGGGAGTGGTGGAAGAATGCGAGTCGGCGTGGACTTCACCGGTTGTTATGGTGCCGAAACGAGACGGTGGTGTGCGTATCTGTGCAGATTACCGGAAGCTGAACGATATCACTGAACCAGATAGATATCCATTGCCTAGAATGGATGACTTGCTACAAGCTGCAAAAAGTACGCGTTATATGACGACATTAGACCTGCAGCGTACCACCAAGTAAGGGGATTGCCAATGACATCGATAAAACTTGCATAATAACTCCATTAGGACTTTTTCGTTTTACTAGAATGCCTTTTGGATTGCGAAATGCGCCTGCGACGTTCCAGCAAATCATGGACCGGCTGAAGAATTCTATGCCTGAGGTGCAGGTATTGGCGTATTTGGACGACCTTATTATGTGTTCTGCCTCATTCTGCGACGTTCCAGCAACTCATGGACCGGCTGAAGAATTCTATGCCTGAGGTGCAAGTATTGGGGTATTTGGACGACCTTATTGTGCGTTCTGCCTCATTCCAAGAGCATTTAAACGATCTAAACACTATTTTTCAAATATTGAATAAATTTAAACTGCGATATATAGCACTAAATGTCGTTTCTGTTGTTCGGAAGTCAGAGGCATATTCTCACTCCTTTAGGTATTTGTGTGGATCCAGAGAAGATAAGCGCAATAGTCAAATGTCGGGAAGCAAGCAACGTCAAGGAATTGATATCCTTTATACAGACATGCTCATGGTACAGGAGATTCGTCAATCATTATGCGGAGGTTGCAAAGCCTTTGACTGATCTCACCAAAAAGAATAAAGCATGAACTTGGGAGGGTCCTCCTCGCAATGCCTTCCGCAAACTCAAGGAGATGCTAACTTCGCCGCCTATATTGAAACAGCCACACGATGGTCCGCTATTCATTATCAAGGCGGATGCCACTGCATACGCCCTCGGAGCAGTTCTACTCCAGGGGGAGGGGAATGAAGAGCATCCCATCGAATACAAAAGCCGTATATTAACAAGCGCAGAGCGGAATTATTCCACTACGGAGCGCAGGGCCCTTGCTATAGTCTGGGCTTGTGTCAAATACCGTGGGTATATTGAAGGTGCTGAGGTGGTACTGGCAACGGATCACCAACCGTTAAAGTGTCTCTTGGGTATGAAATCGCCATCTGGACGGTTGGCAAGATGGGCTTTGCAGATCCAGCAGTATAACTTTAAAATAGAATATACACCCGGAAGATCGAACGCCGTGGCGGATATGCTATCGCGACCACCCTGCGATGAAGGTGAAAAGTTTGAACCAGTAACCGTGATGACTTTCCACATAAGAACGCGTCTGATATGCGTAACGAAAAGCTTAAAGACTCCCACCTGAAAGACACCATAGCTTCACTGGAGGCTGGTGATGAGAACGTTAGCCGTTGGGTTGACCGCGGGTACATTCTTAATGACGGATGTTATATTGCTATGCCAATGACGATATAGAAAATGCGCAATATGTTGTGCCCGAACGGGAGCGTTCTCAAATCTTAAAGCTCCATCATGATGATTGCACTGCCGGACATTACGGAGCAGTGAGAACCATGGCAAGAATAGTTTCAAGATAATTCTGGCCAGGCATGCGAGCTGATATTATGAAGCATGTGAAATCATGCATTGAGTGCCAACGTTTTAAAGCAGCAAACATGAAACCGTATGGTATGTTACAAACAACGAGTAGCAAGCATCGATTTGAAATTCTTGCGGTAGATCTGTATGGTCCATTGCCACCAACCGAGGAAGGCTACCAGTGGATCCTGATTGCAGAGGATGTAGCTACACGCTGTGTCGAAATTTTCCCATTGGTGAAAGCTATTGCTGGTAATTGTAGTAAAATCCTGATAGAAGAAGTATTTCTCCGCTATGGTACACCGCGTAGCTTGAAGACATACCATGGAGTGCAGTTCGTATCTGCCATAATGCAGCAAGTGACACATTACTTCGGGATTCAGCAACGCCCTACCAGCTTATATCACCCCGAGGCTAACCCAGCTGAACGTAAAAACAGTGATTTAAAGGCACAATTGGCAATACATGGGTTGATAATCTGCCAGCGGTTCGTTTTGCCATGAACACTGCGAAGTGCCGAAACACCGGATATAGTGCTGCCTTTCTAACATTTGGAAGGGAACTCCGCTCTATGGATGATATAGAACATGACGTCCGACCCATATGTACACAAGATAACTTCATTCCACAAATCTCGCCGTACTTAGAAAGCTTGACGAAGGTTTTCAAAAATGCGCGCGAAACCGAGCAAAAGGTTCAAGACCAAAATAAAGCTCGACAAAATCAGCACAGACGACCACAACCAGATTTTAATGTTGGTACCGAGGTTATGGTAACAACACATGTACTTAGCCAAGCTGCAAAAGGGTTGACTTCGAAATTCGTTCCAAAAAGGGATGGCCCATGTCATCACTAAGAAAGTCGGTTCAACAACGTTTGAGGTAGCGTCGCGAGATAATCCCAACCTGCCATTGGGAACCTATCACGTGTCAGCGCTGACAGAAGGGTACCAATGATGACGCAGCCGCAGCCCCAATTTATCCTCTGAGGAGGCGAGGACGACCCAAGAAGCTCTAATGGTTGGCGTGTTACCGGGGCGGTGGCCACACGCCAAAGGGGGATACTGTAGAAGCCCTAGTATTTAATTAGTATAGCAACATCTATATTTGTGATTTTACTTATAGTGCCATCTGAATCCTATTTTGTTATATCATTTTGTAATTGTGAAACGTCATGTTAATGTCAACCGATTGTTCTAGATGTTCAAGAGCACGCCCGAGTGCTATAAAAGCGCATGTTTAAGATTTTTAAGAAGTTTCCGTCATTAAACCAATTTTTGGTGGTAGAGGCAACATCTCGGTAAGTGCAGTATTTGGACA
>NW_023469960.1:0-5125 GCF_013731165.1 Rhagoletis pomonella | reverse complement strand
GGACGATCTCCACGCTCAGGACGATCTCCACGCTCAGGACGATCTCCACGCTCAGGACGATCTCCACGCTCAGGACGATCTCCCCGTTCTATACGTTCACCACGTTCCAAGCGTTCCCCACGTTCGGGTCGTTGTTCACGACGCCATTCCGAGTTAGATGCATTACCACGATCACTACGCTCAACACGATCGCTACGATCGCGTTCACCGCGCATACGCCATTGATCACGATCTTTTTCACCGCCCTTATCCCGGTTTTGATCACGCTCTGAAGTAAATTCGCGAGATAAACGTTCGCGCTCTTCCTGAATGCGGCGATCGGCTTCCTCTTCTTTAGCTCGCTGCTTTTCATACTGAATGCGGCGCTTCTCCTCTTCAGCTTCTCGCTCTTTGCGCAACGCTTCTGCAATAACACGTTCTTCTTCCTCTTTTGCTCGACGAATCTCTTCTTCTTTGCGCAAGCGTTCTTCTTCCTTCTCACGCAGAAACTGACGACGACGTTCTTGTCTACGCATCTCCGCGCGATGTGCTAGCAAGCGTTTACGTTCCTCGGCCAATGCCACTTCAAACTTCTTCAATTTTTCAACATATAAGGAAGCACGTTCTTTTTTAAGTGCTTCTAGAAATACGTCGCGATCGGCATACATACGCTTCAACCTCTCTTGCTGCGCAACGGCGTCTTTACGTTCAGCAATGGCATTTTCGATGCGTGTATGTTCTTGTGCCTCCCAAAACTCCTTATCTTTAACTTGTTTTTCTGCTAAATACTTCTCGAAGAGTGGGATTTCCTCAATGCGCTTGGCACGCTCATAGTAATCGACCTTTTTCTCCTGAGATTTCAGTTTAGATTGCAATTCCTTGCGTTCACGTTGTAGTTCTTCAGATTCTCGGGCTGCAATTTGCTCTGCATCCAACTTTTTAATACTTTCTTCATCCAATTTAGAAAGCATCTTTTTGCCGTGAGCTGTTTGAGAAATTTGTTGCATTTTATCCTGGAAAAAATATTAAAGCTATAAGCTTGGCACATTTTTGTATTGCAATTTTTCAAAAAACGTACCTTTAAGCTCTTAACTTTTATAGCTTCAATTTCATTCTGGTGTCGTTTTCGTTCTCGTTCTTCATTTTCTTGTTCCAAACGTTTTTGTTCGGCCAGTTTTGCTTTGCGTGACTCTTCTTCCAAACGTCGGGCTTCTTCCTCTTCCCGAGCATTATTCTGTTTTTCAATGAATTCCTTACGATCTTCAATGATCTTTTGACGCTGCAAAATACGCTGATGTTCACGATCTTTAATTTCGTGATAGTGATACACCATCTGAGCACGTAACTTTGCACGTTGATCTTTCTCCCGATTGGGGTAAACAACTGATACAGCACGATTCAAAACAGTCGCCATATTAACCAATTGAGAACGAATTTGTTCAGAAGGCATTGATTGCAGAGTTGGACCATCGGGATGATCTTCCCTTTGGCTCTCGGTTAGATCAGTACCAAAGTAAATGCATCGCATTTGGTGGTCAATGCGAATTTGCATGTCATTATGACGTACAGAATCTACCAACAACTTTTCGAGCTCAAAAATATTGCAAAAGGATGCTAGCTGTAGCAATCTACTAAATTCAATACTCTGGTAGACCTGTGAAATTTGTCTTATCAACCGCATGATTGTAAGATCTTTTAGAGATTTAATATAGGGGGCGAGCAAATTGTTCTCTGGAGGAACGCTTTCTATTACGTCAATAATTGTTTGTACCCGCTTGCATAAATTCAATGGATTGAAGTCAACTTCAAGCCAGTTATATAAATTTCTAAATTCTTCTGAAGCTAATTGCGGTACATTGAGTCGAACCTTTAATATAAAAATGTATAAGTAAAACCTATTTAAATAATGTACATGTATAATACTTACAACTTCTTTAATCAACGATGCCCTTGTGGGGGGTTGTTGCAAACCCAGTAATACTGCTAATTTTTGAGCCTTTTCAAGTGGGCTCTTATCGGCTTCAATAAAACGGTCGAATTCAGGATGTGCTGATGGCAGCGGTATTGACAGGGTAGCAATAAGAACATGAGAGGCCATTCGCTGCATATCGTCTTTCGTTAAATTTTTCTTTAGTTCACGTGTTAATTGAAACAACTTCAGAAGCGCTGCAGCATGAAAAAGTTGATTTCCAGCCTTGGAGAAAACCATCGCTAATTTTTGATAATAGTTTGCCATAGTTTTTGGAACCGGAGTTTTCTTCGACAAAGCCATTAAACCGTGTATATCTTCAATAGCCTTATAAGCCTCTTGCCATAATTCCATTTGAATGGCTGAGTCTAACTGATAAAGCCTAGTGTCCAAACATAGTTGCTGCGTTTCAAGCTTAGTAATTGACACACCAGTAGTTTGGGTAGTACTCTTGCAAATATCTTCTAAATGCTTTCGTAATTTATCACATAAACGACGGAACTCACTCTTTCGATTATACTTCAGGCAAAACTGAAACGCCATACGAGCAATGTCGTGATATAACCCTTCACAGTGCGTATTGACACGCAATAATTCTAAACACTGGCAGTATGACTCCCACAGAAATTTTACCCATGGCAATAGAATTGTACGATCAGAACGATCTTGGGCATCTTCTCCACAAACAGCGCTCATTAAAATGCTTTCCGGAGTAGCTATGTTGTCCAGGTCATCTAATTCCAAAACAGCAACTGCAGCCGACGATTGAGCCTGTGCAGCTTCAGTATGTTCTTCAGCCATACGCAAGTATCCACGGATAACATTTTCCAAAGAATTCACATTCACGAGCTGGAACATGTTGCGATATTGGAAAAGTCCCTCCTTGGCGATGTGCGATTTCTTTAATTCCACACATAAATATAAATATTTAAACATAAGGGGTTCAATTATGGTCTCCGAGTAGGCATAATTCCACCGTTTGTTACGGAAGACCTCCTGAAGAGTATCCAAAGCCCGCAACGGCTTTCCAACTTCGATGAACTCTAAAAAATAACATTAATTTGACTGTTAATTCTTTAAAACTGCATGCTTAATTATAAGTAGTAATACATATAGATTGTATTTATGTATATGCATAATTTGTGGTTCAATATGCTGCTTATCCTCCGCATATCGACAATTTCGGGTTTCGTCATCTGTATACCATGAATATAAAATTATGTGACGTCGACATCAAAATCAGCATGCTCTATCGCAGCAAATACCTACCATTTGCTCTTTTAAGAGCATTTTCTGGACGTTGAGTATAGCGAGCCATTATTATTTTATCTTCTTTTTCACAACTAACACTTCAAATTACTATTTTTTAATAAATTCGCAACAAAAATGTTGGTCTGAAGCAGAAAACTTGTTAAATTCGTCGGCCTGCCTCTATATGCCGTCGAAATTTTACCAAAATGGCCGAGTGGAATTTTGCGAAGAGTTGCAATGAATACGTTAAGGGCCCTATCACACGGTCAGTAATTATCACGACATTTGCATCGCGATCTATATTGATGGATCACGTACGAATGCTAGATGTTCAATATTTATCGCGTCAGTATTTGCATAAAGTGAAGCGCACATAAGCGCAATTCACACGTTGCGAATCCGCAGAGCTATAAATTACAACAATGCCACCCATATATTTTAATGAGCTAGCGCACACTTGCATAATTCTGTCGCTGCGAATTTTTCAAACATTCAATGTTCCTCTCTTTTGACGCGTTCGAAACGCGGCTTGCAGGGTTTAAGCACCGATATCGAAGGCAGAGTGAATACGTTTTTCATGTTCGCATTATGGGAGTAAAAGATGTACTGACGAAATATATGGATCGCGTTTTGAAAGTGCTACACGTTCAATATTTATTTACGGTATTGCGATCAACGATCAAGATTTAAAAATTTTTCGATATTTTGTGATATGGATCACGATCCATCAATACTGCATGCTACACCGTCAATAAATATCCCGATACTTGGATCACGTCAAGAAATACTGACCGTGTGACAGGGCCCTAAAAGCGCCTACATGCGCATTTACTTACGGCCCGTCTCCACAGGCAAAAGTTTTTGCCTACCAACTGTCATTTTTATTGCCTGATAAAAATTTTATCAGCGGCAATATTTGTGCGTGGGCATTTTTTATCTTGATAAAAGCATTTATAAGATGGCAATTTTTGCCGGATTTCATCAATTAAAAAGTTTAAAAAATATGCTATTTCACACCCAAGCAAATAATAACACATATTTTAATAGAAAACAGTTCAATTTTTGCTTTTATATTGAAATATCGATAATGTTGTCTCCACGAAGCTATCGCGCAAATGAAATTGTAGCTGTCAAAGTACCAAATTGCTGGCAATATTTATCAAGATATAAGCTCTGATAATTATTGCTTGCCAAGAGCAATATGCGGTCTCCATGGGCAAAATTTTGCCTGATAACATTATCAAGATAAAAACTTTTGCCTGTGGAGACAGCAAGTAATATTGTCAAGATAATTATGTCAAAATGATGTTTACAACAAACACACGGCGAATTCAAATTACAACAAACAGATCATTTTGACATAATTGTCTTGACAATAGCCGTGTTTTATTTGTCTAGAAATTTAAGCTATTAGCTTATTTTGTATGTAGGACTTACCCAACATAATTATATTGGCTAATGAAAAGCTATATTGGCTTGTATATTGAACAAGAGGCATTGCCATTCAGAATCAGAAATTTTCGCCTTCAGCCAATCAGAAAGAGGCAAAAACTTAATTTGACATTATTTGCAGTCAAACAACTGTCAAAATTAGGCTAACATAGGAAATAAGCTAATTTCGTTTTATTTGACCAAGATTTAGCTATTTGCTTGTGATGGTTGAATAAAACATGCCTAATATTGTCCGGTGTAAGCCAAGTTATTTTTCGGCCTATAAGTTGGCCAACTTACCGGCCGTCTTCACATGCTTGCAAATATGGCTTGCGTTATTTTTTTTTTTGAGTAACCCCAAAGAACTTAGATAACAAGAAGGGGCAATTCATTATAATTGTAGCGAAAGTGAGCGACAGGGGCGTGCCTTCTCTTTTCATCCAATCAGAAAACGTCCTAAAGCAAAAGAGAACGCACGCCCTTGTTGCTCACTTT
>NW_023469959.1:0-5126 GCF_013731165.1 Rhagoletis pomonella | reverse complement strand
CATTTCGGTTCCAAGCTCCTCTGCAGCTTCCATGATAGCTGAAACTTCAGCTTGGAATACGCTGCAGTAGTCCAGTAACCTAAAAGAGACCTTACCGTCAAGTTTCGACCCATCTGTATAGAAGTCAATGTTATTGGATGGAGTGTTGAAACCTTCTTTCCACTCCTCCCTGCTTGCAATTCTTGTGCAGCGGTCTGTGCTGTTCGGAATGAAGCAAAGTTTATTATAAGTGTGTCTCTGGGCTTCAAGTTGCCATTGGGATGCCTCTCTTAAGCGAAGAGCGGAAAGCGCTGCCATCTTCTTTCCTGCCAAATCCAGTGGCAGAAGATCTAAAATAGCGTTCAGAGTATCATTTGGCGTGATTCTGAGCGCTCCGATTATGCGGATCATACTGGACCTTTGCACCTTGGTGAGAAGCCTGAGGTTGACCTCTCTTTCTAACGCAGGCACACTACACGATCACTCCATACAGGACGATTGGTCTAACGACTGCTATAAATATCCATCGACAAATCCGGGGACTGAGGCCCCATCGACAAATCCGGGGACTGAGGCCCCATCTCTTGCCAATGGCCCTTTTTCTGGTATAGAGGGCAACGGAAGCCTTCTCATAACGCCGAACTACCAGTTTCGCTTCTTATCTAAAATAGCACCTAGAAATTTGGCTTTTGTAGCGAGACTTAACCGGACGCCATTTAGTTCCGCTGGAGTGACGGAAGGCATTTTATACCTTCTCGTGAAGAGGACAAGCTCCACTTTGCTTGAGCTGATGCTTAGGCCACACCGGGTGGACCACTACGATACATCCCGAAGCGTTCGCTGCATCAGCTCACATAGCGATTGCGAAAACTTTCCCCTGCTATTATCCCGTCTGGTCCTGCAGCTTCATATGGTTCAAAGCTTTATATTTCCCATTTAACTCTTCCTTCCGAGATGGGTATGTCTACGGTGAAAGGAGAAGCTACAGAAGGGGAGTTTTCCCCTACAGGGTATCAAGGAGCAGTTCAAGGGTTTTCTTTCCCGTGGAGGTCCAGAATCCATCCTATTGGATTAGGAGATCTGGAGATGATTTCTGTAGCCTGGCAGCTTCGGAAACACCTTCGATGCCACCACATTTACTTTAACCATTGCAGTTATTTTTAACCAATTCAAATCGGAATGCCTCTTTTAAATAACAAATTTCGCAACTGCGGCAGAAAGTTAGACACAGTTAAGACCAATAAATAGAAGAGAGACAAGAAATATGTTAAAATGCCAATCAACATGAAACAAACGTAATCAATTGAATTTGATATTCTAAAACACATTCCATGTAAATTTCAATTGTCAAATAAATAATTTATTACAAGAATCAGCAGCCAGCAATAGTCAATAGTTTGAGAAATGTTCCAGCGGGACATTTTAAAGTGCATGTACATTCCATACTACATGCTACAGTCAGCAATGAAAAATATTTAAAAATTAATGACAAATGCAGAAGAATTTCAAGTCAAAGCTGTCTCGCAAAAGGACATTCATTAGACAGCCAGCAAGGCATTGCAAACATAAAAGCAGCTGTTCCTTAAGTTAAAACTCCCAAACAGATATAAATACATATGTATGTGTGAGGGTATGTGTGTACCCTCCCTGCAGAGAAATATTATCCATTGATAAAAAAATAACTCACATCTAGTTACAAACTTAACTTTGAATATACTTTTATTCTGCGCTTCACAAATACTTTTTCTAATTCGGGACAAATAAAATGAAGGTCGAAATTTTATAGCATCATTTCGATGTTAAGGGCCAATTTGAGATGAATATTGAAACGGCACTTAAGTTTAATTTTGGATTGTTATTTAAGTGCCATTAAAAAAAAATGCCAAAATTTTTTTATTGAAAATTTATGTCCGAAACTAGATAGTTACAAATTAGGTGACATTTAAATAATGCAGAGGTATACAGGTCGGACTTTTTGTGGCCATCGCCCCACAAAAGTAGTTAGTTATTTTCGAACAAAATATACAGTTAATAGTAAGCACTAGTGTTCACGTAACCCTGCAGGGTATGTATATGTATGCATCTATGTACATACCTTGCAGGAAATGTATCTAACTACTAGTTAACTTGAATTTGATTAGGAAGGTGCTACAGGTCACTATTATCTGTATATTTTCATTGAGGAAAGCTATGGCGATGTCCGCGAAATAGTCAGGGGTGGTTGCTTCTGCATTAGTTGTCAATAACTTGTAACTGACTACGTTTGGGCATAAAATAACAATCTGCCTTTGCCTTATTCTGTGTTTCGCCCGAACAGAAATTCACCCGCAAAAATTTTCATCCGCCCATAGTGAATGCATGGAAACGAAAAGTGAAAGTGTACCGGTTCGGGGAAAATTAAAATCAATGGTAATTTTTTTTTATTTTTTACATTTTAAACTATTTAATTTATATATAACATTGCATTGTTTATTTGTTTAAATATTCTGCTGCAGGTGCTCCCATATTCGAATTCCTTCAGACATAATTTCAATATAAAATTAAAATATAAAATTTCGATCTTCAATTTATTTGTGCTGAATTCGAAAAAGTATTTGCGAAGTGCATTAAAAAGTGTACTCAAAGTTAAATTTGCACGCAGATATATGTATATAAATAGAAAACAAACTACCGATTACATCTGCATGACTTCTACATTATTTGTCAACTACTTTCAAGTTAGCTTTTCGTACTTAACTAAAAGTTATATATTTTATCGAAATCCTAACTACAAGTTGGGTTATTTTTTTTGGTTATTGATAATTTTTTTCTGCAGGGTACCTTGTGCAGTAATTGAAGCGTGTTGTACGGAAAAACCCAGAAATACGAGTATAAGTTATTCTTTCGAACTGCCGATCGTATAGAGCAATCAATGCTTTCACATTAGTTAGTAACCTCCATTTGCTACATGTGAATGAGATGCGACAATATTCCCTATGAATACTGCAGTAGTTAACCACATTGGTTGTCATTCAAAATTAGGCAAAGAAGTGAAGTGGTAGCCCGAACGTAAAACAAAAACAATTATTTTACTCGTTTTATTGCAAACCATATTTATTTCGAGAGAAAATATTTTCTATGCCAAATATTTTCTGCCGCCAAAAATTGGCTTTCATTTAAAGCCATGTTTGTATGTGCTTATTTTTTGCATTTATGCACGTTGTTGCTTTTGCTATTAAGTGCCGGTTTTTGGTATGTGCACTTGAAGCTTCCAAAACCGCATTAAAGTACCGGCGGTGTTGATTTAGCCAAATTAGTATGCTGAGCCCTGCTGCGGGGACACTGACTATAAATGTACGGTAATAAAAACATGATACGCAGTTATGAAAACAGCAAGCTAACCAGCTTCACAAGTTTATTCAAATGTAAATCTCTGATTTTATCCCGGCAGAGGTGTCGAATGACCAGCAGCGTTTAGCGCTATGACTGGGGGAATGTCGCTAATTTGTGAATTTTGGTGGCAGTTAATGTGAATGTGATTAGCGCGTGGTGTTTAGAGAGGACATAACGATTCTCGTAAATTTAAATGATTGAAGAAAAGTAAAAAAATTGTATTTCTATGCGAAATTTCGCCAGCTGTTCACACCAAAAAGCTAATAAGGTTTGACATTCCATTTGCTTCAGTACTCGTTAGCCACACACAGATAGGTCTATAGATTTTGCCGGGAATAGTTTACACGAAAACGCCAAAACTCTACTCATCTTTGATCGAAAATTCGTCCATGCCTCTGCACCATTTAAAAGAACGGGCATGATGAGAAATTTTGGGCGCTTAATTTTAGTTCGTTATTGGTGGTGTTAATGCTGGATCCTAGGAATTCAAAGTTCTTCACTTCGCCAAAAATTTTAATTGCCGACAGTGACGTTTGTCCCAATATGCGAACACTCTTTTTGTGTTGCCGGGAGGTACTCTTTTGCATTCGTTCACGAACCTCTTTTGTTTCCTTCTCTAAGCTGGAAAATGATTCCAACTCAGGATGAAAGACCTAGAGCCACATAACTCAACCTCCTAATTGTTTGCCTTCTCAGGTCTGCTGATAGCGATGATTGCGTTACTGATGATCCAAGCCCCGAACCATCACTCTTAAAAAGAGCTGGAGTTATATATATGTAGGGCATATTGATTAGGTAGTATCACTAGAGCAGCTCATTTGATTTTTTTTTTTAATTTATTAGATCTCTAAATTGTCAAACATTTTAATTTTTCTCGCAAAAATTCTTAATTGTCAAAATCTATTTGCATGTGAAATCTTTTTCCCCACAAAACAAGCGATTGAATAGTAGCTTTTGGAACGTTCACCCAACTCAGCAGCACAAAAGCTGATAAATGGGCATTGCAAAGGATGGATCAACGCTTTGAGTACCAAACAAATTTGCTAAGAAAGAAAGTTGCAATAATTTTTATTTCTTCCAATTTCAATTTTTTATTTTGTATCTGTTCCCATGGTATTTATTTCAAAATCCAGTAAGGCTTCACACACAAATCCAAAGGATCTCAGACCTATTAGCCTCTTTTCCTTTGTGCTTAAAACCATAGAAAGGATAATTAGTAACTACCTATCTTATACTATTGATAGCCGGCTACTGTCTAGCAATCAACATGCCTATCTGAAAGGTAAGTCCACGGCGACCGCGCTAGCTACATATCCTGGTAGTAACAATATAAAATCAGGGGCCATAATACAGACCTTGGGGACTGAGGTCGACAATTCTCTGGTGGAGTTTATGAGCCAAATGCTCTTGTGCAGGATGATCACGGCAAATGTCGGTGAGAACTTGGCTTCAAGATATATGACAAGGGGCACACCACACGTTGGCGTGCTCTCGCCACTTCTTTGGAACTGAACCGTGAACTCTCTACTGCGAGCGACGAATGAGGGCAAGTTCCCGCCAACTCTGTGCGCGTGGATCATCTTGATACATTGTGAAGTGTCCGCTGCATCAATTCGGAGCAAGTGAAACTTGTTCTCTTTACGAGGACATACAAAACAACGCTATTGACTCTGCCTGAACTAAACGGGCGACTCTTAAGCGTTAGCTGAGCTGGAGGATGAAAATATTCCAGAGTTATTAGAAGGCGTTTGTGGTCTTATATTCGCGCAAGAGGG
>NW_023469958.1:0-5126 GCF_013731165.1 Rhagoletis pomonella | reverse complement strand
AAATTTCGTACACTCAGCGAAGCGGGTGAAAGCGATCTAGTACATAAATAAGTTAAAAAAAAATCATATGACTAATGTATATATCGAATCCTAATAGCCAAAAATATATATGCGAGATTTTTTTAAAATTATATTTTTGATGCAGAAATACATCTATACTCTCTAGATAAGAGAAAATATTGAAAAAATTAAATAAAAAAAATTTGCTTACATCTTTTTGGCGGTTAGGGTACGTGCTCATACTAAAATACTAAAAATATTCAATTTGCAGTTATTTCAGTTGCAAACAAAATTTTCAATGTCAAACACCATTTACATACTCAATAAAAATACATACTTAATTCGAATATTCCGCAAATTGTAAGAGTATAAAATGAGAATAATAAATTGTATTTTATTCCATTATTGCCAACGCTTTACTGGTCAAATTACAAGTAAAATGGCAAAGAACGCCACAAAATTACGGAAAACAATGGCAACTAACCGACATAAAAAGTGCAAACGATTGCAGCAGTAAAATAAGTAAACAAAACGGCTAACGAAAAGGTAGCCGCCATAAAATCGTTACAATTTGCATATTTTTAGTAAAGTTGATTTTTGATTATTTTACGTGCGCCAAGTAAAGGCTACAATAACAAAAACAATGAGAAATAAAATTACCAGCAGCTTCAACAATGTCATGTGCTTTTGATTGTGCCATCATTGAATTTATTAGATATTCCATTCAAATTTTCAACTTAAATTACTTTCGAGTGCCCTTTTAGTTTGAAGTTTATTTTTTTCTCATTTTGTTTTCTTTTACTTAGATTATAAGTCTCTGCACGTGACATACAGCTGGCGGCAAGACTTTTGTTTAAAGTAATTCCCCACCGCAGTCCGTTGCTTGCCCTTTTATCTTTTTGCAAATTGGTGATGCGAACTGAATTTCAATAATTTCTGCTAGTTTTAAATTGGCGTAGGGTGTATTTAAAGCCGCTTCTTACACTTAAATCTGACTCAAAACTGTTGTCTGTATATTTTCTATTTAATCATTTGCTTATTTTGCTTACTCGGAGGACCTCGTTTAATATCGACAACTCTCAATTTCTAAACTTCAATTGCTTATTTACATTTTCTAGGGTCAAAGTTATCGTACTTTGAATTAATTGGATAAAAAATACAATAAAAATCATGACAATATTAATTCAGCGCAAATTATTAGTTCATCAAAGGATTAAAAATAATTCAAAAGTTTGTAAACGTATGCAAATAAACAAAAAATTAGGATACGTAAATCACGCATTGCTATTAAACAAAAGAGCAGAGAGAGAATTTTCGATCAATGAATAAATAAACCAACCGGTAAAACTGTCAAGCTCGAATTTCCAAAAAGCATTAGTGCTTTTTTTATTCCGAACGAGCGCGGGATAATAGAAATTACATGACACTAGCTGCCACAGCTCATTAAAATGAAAACAAATGAAGTGTGCAATCCATGTTAGTAAAGTCCCTGCAGGCTTAATGAAAGTCCCTGCATGCAAACAAAAGCCAAATTAAATTAAAAAGTGTGAAGTTCTCGAATTTTTGAGCAAGTACTTAATACTGGATTATATAATGAACGCTACGTAAAAATAAAAATTACACTGTAGGAAAAATCTCAAGTTTTGAAATATCGCAAAAAAAGCGCCGAAACACTTAAACTTAATTTTGGGTCCTAGATTATGGATCTATATACCGGTTTTCTAGATCAGGCTATTATCACAAGATATTTTCATTTTAAGTTTGCATTGTGAATTACAAAATACATATCTAAATTTAACAGCAAAAAAATTTAAAAATAACAGATATTTTATCCATTCTTTTTAAACGCCTTCAAAAAAAGGAGGAGGTTACCAATTCGTCGGAAAGCTAATATCGAGCCCTAACCGCCAAAATAACGTAAGCGACATTTTTTTCGAAATTTTATTTTTGATGCAGGAACGCATCTAGATGCTCTAGGAATATTTCTGCATCAAAAATAAAATTTTGAAAAAAATGTCGCTTAGGGCGGCGGTTAGGGCTCGATATTATTAAGAAAATCGATACAAATAAAGAAAATTGTGACTGGTCTACATACTTTGTTTGCAGTACACAGTTTCTTAGTGCATTAGTAGTAATGTGCAAGTTTCAAGAGAGTTTGTGGATTTGGTTTTTTTATGGAGGAAAAAGTGTGACACCGTCAAAAAAAAATAAATAAATAACAGTACTTTTTAGACACCTCAATCTAGAGAATTGCCGCTGTGCATCTGGTTTAATTTAAGTTAGAAACTTGGATTTATATGGCTTTTGTTTGACCGTATAATTTTGTCGCGTAGTGCACAACTGGTCCGCATGGTACCAGGGGCCTATTTCACAAAAGTGACAGGTGCGACAATTGTTGATTTTTCTATCAAATTTCAGTGCCAGAATTATCGGCGACATTTTTCCTCTTTCATATACATTTGTAGGCAACTGTGAACATTTTTTTAGAACGACAGTGAAAATATGGAATATTGTCGACAATTTTGCTGACAATTATCACTCTGACAAAATTGTTGCGACAATGGCGACAAAATCAACTAGCTCCGTCGAGAAGCCTTGCAATTATTACATATGATTTACATATAAATTTCATATGACTGGCGACAATTTTGTCAACGACAATTTTAAACCCGACAATGACAATTTTTCACTTTTTCTATTGAATTTCTCATGGTATTTAAAAGGTGGTGACAATTGTTTTTATGAAACAAAACACCCACCAAACTGTCGAATTGTCACTGACATCAACATGGAAAATGCCTGTCGTTGCAAAATTATCACTGTCGCCCCAGTAGTTCATTTATTTTATGTGGTCGAAGAAGAGACATCTTAGCGATAGGCGAGGAAACTCTCTTCCAATCGCCGGCTGGGTACAAATAAGGAAATTAAAATTGTTCACCCTGTTAAAGTTTGATTTTTTTATTCAAAATGCAAACTTAAAATGAAAATTTCTGGGAAGAATTACTTAATCTAGAAAAACGATATACAGATCCGTAATTTACGAATTAAGTTTAAGTATCTCGCCGTTTTTTTCGTGATTTTTTTTAGCATCATTTCCGTTTACCCAATATGAGGCTGTGATCGTAGGTAATAACGAAAACATCCGGCTATTCAACAAAACATCGTTTCTCCCAAAATGATTATATTTTCTTTGTTAAAATTTTGGGCCAACATTTTTATCAACAATGCAGGTTCACGCCTTCGAGTAGAAAATTGATTTGCTCTTGTTATACTGTTTTGGACTAAAGAAGGCATATCTTCCATTGTCGTCATAGATAACCTAAGCAAAGCGTTGTGTCTGTGAAGAATTTCTTGCGACTCTCCATTGATCTGGCTTTCCGTAGCATAATGCAGGTCGCGATTGCGCTTTTGTCCCAGTTGTTAGGCGGCTGCATGTGATTCTCGTTCCTGAGCTCGTTCTGCTTGGTTTGCAAGTTTAGCCGTCATATGGTTATCCTCTATATCCTTCCCTGTGGGCAACCGGGAACCCACACGAGGTTCAAGTTGATTGATATACATATGCACTTTTTCTTCAGGAATCGATGTGGTTTCTCGGGCCAGCACATTTCTTGAGGTAATCTTGACGGTGCTCATAGCTCTAATTGTAGTTTAGCTGTCACTGAAAATCAGTCCATAATAGCTGAGGAGCTCAGCCCGGAGCATACTACAGTAGTCTGATTAATGAAATAAGCAGTGCAGGCCAGGGCATCGCGTTAAATCTACCTTGACCACCCTATCATTGGGCTTCAAACCATCTGTAGAAATTTCAATACTACCAGGTAGAGAGCAGCAGTTGCTTTTCAACCAACTCTGCTCGAGTGAAATCTCCATAGAGAAATTTGAGACTGACTACCATACGATAACTCAATTTATTCTACTCTTATCCAACAACAAAAAAAAAATATATTTTCTAAATCCCAAACTCTCGTAACCTCTAGCTAGCGGTACTTTTCACTTTTCTGTAATGAGCTTTTCGTTTTCTTGATTGGAAACAAATCTGATTTCTGCAGTTCCTGCAGGGATATTCAAACGTAGTTTTATGCACACTTACATATCGTCGATGTTTTTGCAAAACCGCCCACCGACCAGTTGAAAACCCATCCGCCTAAATCACCGTTGTGGCAAATATGAGATTTGGTAACCCTGAACTCCAGGCATCGAGATTTATGCATAAAAATTGTTAAATCTTTATTAAAACAGCAGCTGTTTCTAAATAATAATAGCCAGAGAATAAACCGTTTTTACGCTCTCCTCTAAAATTTGACTGCCGTAATTGGTCGCTGGGCTGTTTTGCAAAAAAATCGACGATATTTATTTTTGTATAGTCAAATGGCATGTAAGTCCGCTGCAGTGGTGTAATATTAATTAAATGTTATGTGTAATTGCGCAAAACGAAACAACAGCAACAAAAATAGTGATAATGCAGCCGTGATTGTCGCACCGACGCATTTAAAAGCCTTTAGACCACTGAATGTGTTTTGTTTTTTTGTTTTGTTGCTGGATATATCAACATGACAACAAGCATTAATTTATTTTAATGGTCACGTTGCTGTAGTGCATTATTCGGTTGTTGTTAGTATCAACCAACTGCATACATATACATACATATACCCATGTACAGTTATGCATATATTTGTATGTAGTGTGGGTAATAATTTAAATACATATGTGTGTATAGTAATAATAACAAAAAATTCCAGTGTAGTCACCAGCAAAAATAGCAAATACCGCAATGTTGAGTGCGATTCTTGACAGTTGACATTAAAATTGAATTAGAAAATAAATGTGAACTACCTATAGTAAATACATGTATTGCAAATTTGCATTTATTTTTAAATTTTCTCATTTACACTAATGTATGTTGTTGTTCGGGGTGATAATGTTCATGAATTAGTCAAAAACTCAATACGGAAATGTTACTAGCGATGAGTGAAGGAAATTATTAATTACAGATCATTTTTGCGGTTTCATAGTTAGTTTCTACTTACCTAGTCGATAAAGTTTTGTATGTGCATACATGGAGGTGGGTATTGGCATTTCCAAAAAGTTTAGAAAATAATTCCTTTACACCAGATTTACGTATTCCT